>NC_056736.1:799492646-799607646 GCF_019279795.1 Protopterus annectens | reverse complement strand
TGTGGGTTTTATCTATGAGCCAATTTGCAACCCACATAGTGATATTTAGGGGTTGATGCCTAGTTTGGTGAGTTTATCAATAATTCCTGAGTGGGGAATGGTATCAAAGGCCTTGGCTAGATCCAGGTAGGATGTATAAACTGCCTTGCCTTCATCCATAGCTCTAGTGACTGGCTCAAAGAAGTCAACCAGGTTGAGTAGGCATGATCTACCTTTCACAAAACCAAATTGAGTGGGATCTAGAGTTTATAGATTCCCTATATCCTTGTTAATTAGGTCCATGATGATGCGCTCCATAGCCTTACATATCAGACTCATCAGGCTAATGGGACAATAATTCCCAGGGTCTGTAGTTGCTCCATTTTTATGGAGAGGGATGACTGTAGCAGTGCACCATTTGGTAGGGGCAAAGCCTGAGGTGAGGCTGTGATTGAACAGGGCACACAGATGTGGTGCCAGTTCACTTTGTAGTTCATGTAGAACAATTCCAGGGATATTATAGGGTCCCATGGAAGCTGTATTCTTGGCCTTGGACAATGCAGCTTTAACCTGTGCTGCAGTAATGCTGGGTGCCTGGCATTCCTCCAGTATTGTGATTGGTCCTTTGTGGGGGAGAGAGGGGTAAAGTTGGCACTGAATCTGTCAGCCAGTATGTTGGCAATATCTTTTGGCTCAGTATAGGAGGTACCATTGTGCTGTAACTCAGAGCAAACCTGGATATTGCCATGTAGATTCTTCATATAACTATAGAAAGCTTTGTGGTTGCTTTTAGTGTCTGCCACAATTCTGCCTTCATACCAGGCTTTAGAGGTTTTGATGAGGGGTCTCAACTTTTTGCTGGGGCTAATAAGGGAGTTTTTCCAGTCTTCGGACTTCACCTTTTTCTGGAACAGTTTCTTCCTTTTGTTGTAGAGATTAGTAATGGCAGGGGACCACCAGATTGACTTCCTTTTTTTTTGGAGGAGAGCATCTTGGTTCTGTTGGGTATGGCTAGTTTCATGCATTTATGTATGTGTTCGTACAGTGCATTGGTGTATGATTTGGCAGTCACGCATCTATTTTCCATTGACATGGGTACCATGAAGTTAGCCATCTCTGTTTTTTAGGAGCCCAAAGTCAGCTTTTGAAAAATTTTTAATGGTGGTTACTTTTTGGGGGGTGTGGGTGAGATGTGGATTTCCATGGTGATTAGTTTGTGGTTGGATCTAACCAGGGAGCAAGTGACTATTGGTGTAGAGCAACAGTTGCCCATGTTAGTAATAACCAGGTCAAGGATGTAGTTTCCTCTAGTGGGGGTAAGAATGAGCTGGTCCAAGGCACTAGAATTGATGAATTCCAGGAAGCATTGGGCCAGTGTATTGGTGCATGAGTAGTTTTCCCAGTTGATGGAGGCGTAGTTGAAGTTGATATATGGATCTGCTTCACTTGACCTACAACTCATTTGACTGACACTCATTTGACTGACACCCAATTGACCTAAGTTTCACTTGATTGAGATATAGATATAGATATTGATATAGATATTATACCAATTCCCCTAAGTTTCAATCTATCTAAAGATTGTTTTCTCTGTGGTTTCAATCTGTCCAAAGTTTGTTTTATCAAAAGAAGACAATCAAAAAATGGACTAATTAAACAGAATGAAAAAACTGAAATAAGTGTTTTTGCAGAGATTCTGGTTCCATCCATGTTAGGAATGTGTCCCTCACACACTCATTAACTTAAATATTCCAGTATTCAGAAATACCATTCTTCCAGTCATATATTTTATTTCATTTGCATATATATGTATATATATATATATATATATGTGTGTGTGTGTGTGTGTGTGTGTGTGTGTGTGTGTGTGTGTGTGTGTGTGTGTGTGTGTGTGTGTGTGTGTGCGTGTGATGTGTACACATATGTATGGCCACCTTTATTTATACATGAGCATATATGTTTGTATACACTAACAAGTGCATGTGTGTAGACTACACCCACCTACCTACACACACACACACACACACACACACACATATATATATATATATATGTATGTGTGTGTGTGTGTGTGTGTGTGTATGTGTGTGTGTGTGTCTGTTATCAGTAGCTGATCTGTTGGTCTGGGTGAGTACCAGAAATCCCTGATTCTGACTCTTGGGTAAATGATTGAACCCACTAATACACAGTCAACAAGCAAATACAGAAGAGTCTGGATTGTCAAATCACTGGAAATTGTTTTAAGAATTTACAAAAGTATCCAAACCTGTAAGTATGACAGTGCATCCTACACAGTGACTCAGAAAAACATACAATTTTTTACCCATTATTTTGTATGGCTTCCTTTAGATTCGTACTCAACAGTTACAGATGCTATTATTACAGTTTCCATGACTTTAAAGCTAATCAGTAAAAACAAAAAGAAAAATCTATGAAGGTTAGACTTTCTAGTGTGTGATTCCTTAAACTTCTTATATTAGTGGTAACATGGGATATTTCAGATGTTTTAGTTACATGTTAATTCTGAATTGCCACATATTTTTTTAAGTCTGTTTATGGACAAATTTAGGACAATAAAGTCAAAACACAGTAACTGCAAATATGCATGCTTCATTTTTTTTTTATAACATCAACAGCATAGCAAAACTGAATGTTTGTATAACATTTAGAAACACAGGGTTGTTGTACCCAGCTGATATCCATGACCCTTAGGGTGTCTGTAAAATATCCCAACCAACAAACTAAAACAATGAGTGAAAAGGTCACACAGAAAAAACAATCGGTAAAAACCAAAAGAAAAATCTAGCAAGGCTAGACTTTCCTCTGTGTGATTCCTTAAACCTCCTTTATTAGAGGCAACATGGGATATATGTAAATGACTAAAACTAGAGATTGTAGTGAAAGCTGTTAGCATTCCCTTCCAAATGTTCTGCATGGTTTTCTCTCCCACTTATACTAATCTAATAGTCTAGCTGTGCCCCAAATTTATCCTGTTGCCAGTTTATTCAAGGGTATTACACTTGCTAACTTATACTCCACATGTGTTCAGCTGAAGATCCCTATCAGAGAATCTGGCACATGCTATTCTGATTCTAAATGATTCTGGGAGGTGATTCACCTAGTTCTGTTGCTTTAACTTCCCAAAATGAAGATAGCTGCCTTTCTACCTCCAGCTCCATCATTGTATTTGCCCACTATTTTTCCCATTCTATACTGTCTACCTTCCAGCAAGGCCTCCTGCCCTTACATTCCTTTGTGAAGAATGAAGCGATTCATTCCTTTACTAACTCTTATTTTACCACATGTTTGTGATCTTCTTTTATGTTTGCTTAACTTGACCAGGTCTATTTCTTCCTTCCTCCGGTCTTCCTATTATTTGCATAAGAAGTCATTGTTTCCCTTCCTGATGTTTTCTTCTATTTCTTTTCAATGTAAGTTTTACAGTCCTTACCACCATTGTTGTTTTTCTGATGGCCTCCTTGTAGTATCTACCTATCCACTCATTCATTCCAGCTATTTTATGACAAATATTTCTGTATTAAATGCCTGGCTCTCATAAATAAACAAATACATTAGCTCTTTCTTTTCTTTTGCATTTACCTCAAACCATGTTTATAGTTCTGAGTATTCCATCCTTTTTCATATCCTGTTTATTTTGTCATATTTGCCATAGTCTCTTAACAGTTGTTTGGCGTTCTTACTCCCCTCAATTTATTCCAGTTAACTAAAATCACACAGTTATTATAGTTTCATAAGTTCCTACTAGCCAATATACTACTTATGCCATTTGAAGTCTAGCTAACTCAGTCTTACTAGTACATCCAACTACTTGCCCTTCTCTGACAATAAGAGATAGGTGGTCTAGACCTAGGTTAAGTGTATAGTTTATAATCCATTTGTCTCAGTTAGATTAGAAGACAGAAACGTGTTTTGTTCTAGGGTTGGGGATTTCTTTTGGACAGATATCTGACATGCCAACAAGTATAATTTATGTTGCAATATAAATTTAGATCCCTTCATTTTGTGCATTAGATCAAGCAGGAATGGATTGTTAATAACTTTGTAGGCCAGGTATCAATCGTAACAGAGAATTCTATAGGGGATGGAGAAAAGAGACATGGCTTTTGGATGCTGAAGGTAACTCAGAGAGCTCATATCCAGATTTTTTTTGGGTGAGAATTGCTGCAGTTAAACAGGTGCATTCCAAAGGGTGTGCTGCATTCTAGTATGGGCCTGATGAGAGACAAGTAGAACAGAATAATGATCAGCTGAATTGTGTTGCAAATTATTTTTTCTCTTTTCCAGAGTATACAGACACCTGAGTACTAAGATAGCATCTACATCTAGTGTGCTGCTTAGATTTAGTAGCTTACAGAAACAAACACAGAGAAAAAGAGTAGGCCTGAAATAGAATTTTATGGAACTCTGGTTAACAAGGTACCATTATATGAGATGTTTGATTCATGGTTAATTGTGAATGTTCTGTTTGCAGATAAGTAGTAAACAATGTTAGGACTTTGTCACTGATATCAAAATTACTTGAGGTTTGAGTAAAAGAGTACATTGCCATATTCATATGTCTGCATTTTGTGAATGAACTGAGCTCTTCTTAGTTTCCATTTTCCATTGCCTCATAAATATAGTTAGTAATAGTGTTTTAAACTGGAGTCAGCATGCAAGAAGATGGAAGATTAGGGAGCAGGCTTTGTAATCTGGGCAGGGAATATTGTCTAGGTATCGCACCCTTTTTAGAACCCATGCTGTTTTTTTAGACAATAGATCGTACTTTGTAATTTGATGATGCATTTCATTCAGTTATGATGTATTTCATTCAGGAATGCATATACTGATGTTTTTACTTTTTCTACTTGATGCACATCAGTAAAACCTGCTTTTCGTGGTCTTTAAAAAAAATAATATGGTGCATCTGATCAATAACCATTTTGTAAAAGCTAATATGATGGAGTCGAATACACAGAAAGGGCTTCTAATAAAAGACTGCACCCCCTCCTCCAATGCTCC
This sequence comes from Protopterus annectens, assembly GCF_019279795.1. Lineage (NCBI taxonomy): Eukaryota > Metazoa > Chordata > Ceratodontiformes > Protopteridae > Protopterus > Protopterus annectens. The sequence goes on along the minus strand of NC_056736.1, from coordinate 799,602,645 downwards.
CCGAGTCATATAATTGTCTCCTGTTTGGAGTTAAGTTATAAGGCTTTCCTAATTAGCCCATTGCATGAATGGGCTTTCATGAAGTGAGTGTTTGTATGTGTTTTTGTATATGTGTGTGTGTGTGTGTGTGTGTGTGTGTGTGTGTGTGTGTGTGTGTGTGTGTGTGTGTGTGTGTGTGCTTGTACATATGTATGTACTATGTATATCTGTGCTTATGTGAGTACATCTGTGTCTTTCTTTATGTGTGTGTGTGTGTGTGTGTGTGTGTGTGTGTGTGTGTGTGTGTGTGTGTGTGTGTGTGTGTGTGTGTGTGTGTGTGAATTTGGACATACAGATATCTTTGAAAAATGCTGATTATCTCTTTCGTTCAGCCTATATCCTGAATCAAAGAAACTGTCCCTTTACTCTGCTAGGACTTTGCCAAACAAATAATAGAGTTATCTGTTCATCTGCTATTGCATTTTTCAAACTTTACATCACTAATTTAGTTTTCCCTATAACCTCAGTGCAATATATCATACTGTGGTGGTGGTGCTGCGGTAGTGTTGTTGCCTCACAGTAAGATGTTGTCCTGTTTGCTTCTCAGCTAAAGCGTCTTCTGTGTGGAAACATGTCTGAATGGGCGTATCTTCGTTGAAGGTTGTGCGTCATGGCTGGCAACTCGGTACAGAAAAATCTACTGCCAATCATTAGCGGACCGGAGTTCTGCTGTGGCGACCCCTAACTGGGAAATGCCAAAAGATACACACACACCTCAGGGCAATATATCACATTTATGAGACTATTCAACATGACAATATCATAGTGGCTAATATAATATAATTTATAAAACCTTTCACGTAAAGCTAATTGTCAGCTCTTCCCTTGGACTTGGATTTATTTGGGCTCGATGGCTGTGGTGTTTTGTCTTTTATTATAATTTGTTGACAACTACACTGATTCAGTTCTCTTAAACCCCTTCGGTAAGTTATTTGAATTATGTTTTACTCCATTCTATTTAAAATATGCACATAATTCTGTTTATCAAGTCTTATTGACTTGTTGACATGTTTATACTTAACCTTTCTAAACCCTGAACCTTCAGATGTTTATCGTAGCGTAATACAAGCACCCATCACTAAAAACCTTCTGAACTCTCTTTCTACCATCTCTTCAGTGCTTCATGACTGTTTTAATGAACCAAAACTCCATAACAGAGTCCTTGTTACTCTTTCTCTCATATCTTAATGTATTCCCTTTGTAGATAGCAGCTACCAGTCCTTCATCTCCCATCTTCATCCATACTGACTCCAGTTTAGAATATTATTATACAGAATACTATTATATAACTATTCTGAAATCAAGACCAAAACCAAAACCATCCACAAATTGAATGAATGAAATCTTCCCATCCACAACCACTTTTTCCCATTTTTGCACATGATTGTCACTTCAACAATGGCAATCACCAACAGCCAATGTTCACACTGTCAGGTGAATGTATAAAATCTAAGACTGTAAAATAAATACCAGCTATTGTATTCCTGTCTGTTCACCTGCAATGAAATGATAGTCTAGTCCATTACAGGTACTATATAATTAATCCATCACATACTTTTGAGAGAATGTTTCATTTATAAAGTTACTCTAGTTTAGCTCTAAAGCTTTCTGGATTTAAGAGATATCTACATATTACTCTGTTCAGCTATAATCCCATATACTTCTTTTTCTTCTTATATTACTATTGTCATGTAAATAGATTAACAATTGCTAGTCTCATCTGTTCATGAATTGTCAATATCCTGTATACATCTCTCTAACCGAATTTTCAACAGTATTCTTTATAATTAACCCTGACAAAATGGATGTATCTCATGAAGAGCACTTGAAAAATCATATTGTCATTCTCAAACTGAAAATGAGAGATTTATGATGATGTAGGAATGCATCTTGAGCATAATTTGACATATTCAGCAATGTTCCCAAAGGAAAAGTTCTTTTCAACATGTGCCTGCTGTGCAGCATTGGTTTCAGCTCATGAAGAAGTGGACTCTGGAGTGTCTTTACTATACATGGCTACATTCTTCAGTCCGTATGAATCACTTACTTTACTTGGTTGCATTTCTCAGTCCATATGAATCACTCATTTTCCCATGAGTTCTTAAACAGACTGCTGGACATCTAGCCAGAGTAAACAAATATATGATAGTCTGAAAAAAAACATAATTTTATGCTAGTTTTGAAAATTTCTCCAGCATTTTAAGACTTTGATGGCGGAAACCTATGAAAACCGTATATAAAAATGATCAGAACAATTGTCACGTTTGCTGGTCAGTCTTTTATTACTGCTGATCTGGATGACAAAGTAAAAAGGAACTTTTGTTTGTTAATAGGTTCATACTTTAATCGGAACTGAACATCAGATGTCATACTCAAAATCAGAAACCATTGCTTAGATACAATAGAGAGCAAACTGAATTAAAATCAGCTTGCAAATCTGGGAGGGTCATTTTGTTATTTGCATAGATTCTAGTTCTGAAGAAGCCAGCATGTGCTCTAGCTTATAAACTTGTTCTCACAGCTCTTTCCCTGCTGATTCTGACATTATTTGCAAGCAAGACTCTACAGAAAGTGAAAAATACTAGGACTTCTTGGGGAAATGCCTTGCCCAACTCTAAATATGTACATTAAAATTATTTTAAAATTAATAAAATGTGCTAAACATTAATAATGACTCTTGTAGCCTAAACACTATAAAACTATTTATTTGTTATATAGACTCAGTTCAATTAATATTTATATACTTGTTTTGTTATTGATTTTTAGGAGAAAAAAAGCATAATAGTTCTTTAAAGAAGAACAGAATTTAATGCAATACAATGGCCCTATAATACAAGCCTCATACCAATGACAGCTGACCTTTAAAGTTTATCATATTAGGACTTAGCCTTTTCTGGAATGCTTGGAATATTTTTTTAATTCACAAAACAAGATCAGTTATTATAGATTTCTACCATTATATGGATCAATATATCCCAATACTTCCTCAGCATATTACAGTACCTCCTGTTTTTTTTTTCCCACAGAAAAACTATTAGAGTTTGCTTTCTGTAGTACCACAAAGAATGATTCATTCAATTATTTGGGATGATAAAATAAGCAATAGAACCAGATGCATTATTTGATATGTTTAATTATTCTCATTTTAAATTGGTTATATCAATATAGTGCTTAAAATGGATAGTTACTGTGAATGATAAAGTGCATTCTGTCACAATATGGCTAGTTTAATGCAAACTAAACTGTTGTTACTTACAAACAAATTAAGAGTAGATTGTAGCAATTTTGTTTCATTAAGCATGGTGTACAGTAACCTCTAATCAAGCAGGTAAGGACACAAAAGAATGAAACAATGGTGATAATTTATTTATATTATTACACCGCATAATTACAGAGAAATCTTAATACAAATAGCAGGTTCCTCCATTTTTGTGCAGAAATGCTGTGGTAAAAAATTGTGCTTGTCTTTTGTTTGCTGTTACTTAAAAGGGATTGCCTAATTTGCAGTTGCTGCTTTATTAGCGTAACTAAGAATGGTTGGTGAAAAAACATACGTTGTCACATTAAATATAGGGTGATGACTTTATGCAAAGGGAAAGCAGGGCATGTGACCAGTGAAAGATCAGCCTTAATTAATTTGAGTGCCAATGCTTTATATAATTACACAGCATGAGAGTTTGTTTGCAACTGCTGAAATGCTGATTGCTGGCGTACTAACCCTTATTCATTAGTGCGAGGGGACTAAGGAATGCTGGCATATCAGTAGGTAGGACATTATCTTCAGACTGTCTGCAGGCTACCTTGTCTAATGTATTTAATCACTGCAAATGAAATGTGCCTTCTTTTACAAAACAAAAACACATTATACACTTACCTTCAATTACTTTTTCCATATAAAATACTTCACATTATAAATCAGCAATTATATGTTGCCCTTTAGTAGACTATAACTACAAAATGCTATTTTTTTTTACTTTCGATTATATCTGTATATCTTATTATCATTAGGCTTGATTGCTGTGATGCTATGAAAAGCAATGGTCATTGTTAAACAGTGCTATTTGATACTAAAAAAAGTACACTGGGAATGAAGAAAAAGTTGTACAAAACATGTATTTGCACCCAGAAGATGGCCATCTCAAAACAGTAGCGATATATTCTGCCATCCCATAATACCACTCTTTGTAAATTTCTTAAACCTCATTGTGTAAAACCTAATGAAATGTACCATTCTGAACAGAAAGTACTGTGACACTTTTGGATATTTACCCTAAACTATACAATCTCAGAGATATTCCATCCTTTTGGGATTCCATTACCGCCTCTCCAGACCTCATTTGCATGCCAAAAGTTTTAAGTGCTCTGAAACTGATTCCCAAACAGCATGTGTTTGGCGCATTTCAAAGCATGAAAGTAGAAATTAGTGTTTAGACACTGTGGAACAGTGCCTTTACTCCTAATGGAATTTGCCTCCCAACTGAAAACATTACATGCTTGGGAAAACTTTTGTGGACCATCTCATGTATGGCTGTGTCATTTTTTCAAAGCGATCTGGAAGAAATATATGTCACCTGTACTTTGCCTTGGCCATGTTCTGGCATTCAGATCAGTGTCACTAATGGAAATGGGAGAATTAATGGACTGTTGGACTATATGCCTTCTGTCTTAATAAAATTTCTGCTATGCAAAGTAAAATTTCAATAATCCTTCAGCAAAGACAACTACTTACCATATTTTTGAAAGCTAAAGTTTAAGATGGACCTTTGTGACAATATGCATGTACCCATTTGTTTCAAATTGCATCAGCTAATTCATGATAGCCTACACTACTAGCTTCATTAATAGGGGAGGCTACTAAATTTCAAACATGTGAAGCACCCCAGCCCAAACTTAATTTGCTGCATGGTGGATGCACTTCGAGAGCATGCTGTTGCCAAGTGTAATAACTATAACAATCGATGGTATGTCTCTAAGGATGTTCTTCGAAATATCGATGCACCAGAATATCATAACATTAGTCCAAAAGGATCAAAACTTAAAATAAAATAAAATAAACATCAATGACAAGAAAAACAAATCACAGCACACTCATTACACCTCTCTGCACCCTTCTAACTATATATCCCAAGTCTGAAATCACACAGCAGTGGGGAAAGGGCAAATTTCCATTCCCTGCTGTTCCACGACCTTCCACAAAGTAATGCCAGCAGATGTGATCATGTGATTATTTGTTCACTTCTGCTGACATTAAAGATGTTTGATATTGCAGACATTTGAATGCGTGGAAGGATTCCATCACTATGTATACACATATGCCACTGAGTTAAACGGTTGTGTCTTATACTTGATTAGCTGCAAGATAAAGTATGCAGACCCTTAAGCATTAGGCCTATGTCAGGAAAAGTTCGAACTCCTGTAATGATGTGGGTTAAGAACATGACAACAGTATGATGACATTTCACTGATATGACAATAGAATGTTTGCAACAATGCAGACCCTCAAAAGTATGCAAGGCAATATATTGTGTCTTGTTAAATAGTGCCTTTTGTCTATTAATTTTAGTGAATTTCTGGTTTCTGATCTGCACCATAGAGAATGAATTATCTATTTTCCAAATCTACATATTCGGGTTTGTAGTACATGGCATGGTATGTGGCAATGCTCTGCATACGGGCACGTGGCACATTAGTGAAACACAGTTTATAAGTACAACAGGATAATATCAGAAATTAGCAAAGACAGTGTAAAGCAGATATATTCCTATGCTATCAACTTCAACTGTGTCCCTTCCTGTTTCAAAAGCAGATCAAGAACCTGAATATATAAATCAAAACTACTTCCTAAACACGTTTTTATTCCTTGGCAAACATTTTTATACTGCAAAAAGGACTTTATGCTGCTACAGATAAGTAAAGAGCATGACTTAGGTGTAGCATTTATATGCTTCACAGTCATCATACTGTACAACATCCTACAGTGGCATGAACTATTACATGATATTACATTTGTTTTTTTGGCAAAAGGAGACAACAGACTTATTTAGCCAGTTCTTAAAAGTGTATTAACATTCTACCACTCCTGCATTCCCAACTCACTTTTTACATTTTTTAATTGCCCTGTGCCTTATCGATTAGCCGTACTAATTCCTCATCCAGCAGCCATTCTGGCAGGGTATTCCATAGGCCCAAATGTTTCCATAAAATAGTGTTTTTGGAAGTCCAGGGAGTATTTAACATCTACAGTCTTGCACCCCTGCTACCCTCCTTCCCCTCTGTCCTTCAGAATGACCCAGTCACATTTCCCATATGTGATTTTGTGTGCCAGGACATGTACCCCTTGACTTATGTCACCTCAGCTGAAACATGCCTCCTTCCAGACGCTTCATGTGATTTTACTTCCTGAAGCTTCATGTAATTTTCCTTGTGTGGTTTTCAAAGCTGCACAGAATACTCAAGGCTTAGGAACATAAGAACAATATTAGGAAAGTGATCACAGGTATTGTAAAATATCTGTTCCTTTATACTTTTAAGCACACACAATTAAAAATTCTTGCCACCTTTACACATCCTTTTTAGTGCTCACCTCCCAAATCAAGCAGGGCCATACATAATAACCCTGCTGTAAATCTGCATCTGTGCCAACATAGAGGATTGCTTAACCTGTAGTTGTAAGTAATTGCAAAGGCTGGGAATACATTGTCAGCGACTTGTCCCTCAGGCGAGCCTTATTTATTATTTGGTGCATCTTTAGGTTCTTGGAATGGGTGTTTTTAGATTACTGGTTTTGTGAAGAAATTTGAGGTCATATAATATTAGGTCTTATATGACTCAGAAAGTGAGACATGGATCACCTCTGTTCACCTGGTAGGAGGGGAAGGAGAGTCTTGCTAACCTGTTGGGATTGTTGAAGAATTTAACGCATTTAATAGTCTTAGTTAAAAGTCACTGGGGCCTTCCCGGTTGAGAATTATGCTTGGATTTGTACATAAGAAAAGAGGTACAGTATTCTGTGATAGGTCTGGTAACTGAAGAGTACAGTGGTCATATAACTTCTTTGAAGATTTTGCTTTGGAAATGACTTTGCCCTGATGAATGGATTTCCTGACAATGGTGGAAATGACCAAATCATAGAAAGAGCTGTCCACATAAGTACCCAACATCGTGTTGCCAGACACTACTATTTATTAATTAATTTATTATTTCTTGATGTTTGTTTACCAGGAGAGTCTGACTGGGACACAATAACCCACTTTCAGAGGAGGGTCAGGGAGAAAAGCTACATTAACAAAGAAAATACAAAAACACATTACATATGAAACAGCTGAAAATTATACATTTGAAAAATAATAAAAAATATTGTAAGACACAGAGATATACTAAAAATATGTTACAAAGAGAAAAATGAGAAAAAGCAAAATAAAACGTGTACAATTCTTGGGAGCATCCTTTTGGCAATTCACAATAGTAATAAGTAAAAGTCATGTGTTTAGTCCAATTGTAACTATAAAAGCGGAGAGAGTAGGATAGATTGGTATAAATGGGAAGGAGGTGATAGGAAAACTTATGTAACAACAATATCCTAGATCTAGTCATTATCAACATGAGTGGCAGGTGTTCCACACCTGAAGTCAACACCTCACTGGCCTGATCCGACCATAAGCTAATTACCCTAGATATCCACATCCTGCCCCCACTCCCCATTAAGGAAACCATGGTAAAATATTTCTCCAAAGCCAACTTCATGCTTCTTAAGACAGAAGTGGTGAACTTCATGACACCCATGCAGATGGACAATACAGTTATGACTACTGAATCCTACACAATTGCACTTAATAAGCACTTACACGAGTGCATGGATTGTGCTATCCCAAACAGAACCAAGACACTATCCTCCAAAAAAGGAAGCCAATCTGGTGGTTCCCTTCCATAAACAAACTGTCCAGCAGGAAAATGATTGTCTGTGGGACCTGGGTATTTAAGCTCCTATGCAGAGGAGGGAAAATGTCCACGAATAAAATACCCTAGGGAAGCCAAGAACAAATGGATGACCAGGTAGGCTGCCTTAATAAAGGTACGGTGGGATGCCATAAACAAACTGTACAACAGAAGGAAGAAACTGTTGCAAAAGAGAGTAAAATCCCATGAGTGGAGGAGCTCCCTGGTCAGCCTCAGTAAGAAGCTGTGATCCCTGATAAAATCCTCCAAAGCTAGTTACGAAACAAAATCACCACTGATTCTAAAGACAACCACAAAGCATTCTATAGCTATGTCAAGAATCTCAATGGCAGCACTCAGATTTTCTCCGAGTTACAGCACAATGGCACTAAATATACAGACCCAACTGATATTGCCAACATCCTGGCAGATAGGTTCAGTGCTAAATTTATCCCCCTCTCACCCCCTAAAGAGCCCATCTCTATACCGGAAGAATACAAAGTTCCTGTAATCACGGCTGCACAGGTAAAAAACATACTCTCCAAAGCCAAGAACACAGCATCCATGGGACCAGACAATATCCCAGGCTGCATTCAACACAAACTACAGAATGAACTGGCACCCCACCTAAGTACCATGTTCAATCATAGCCTCACCTCAGGCTTTGTGCCCGCTGAATGGTGCACAGTGATGGTTATCCCACCCCACAAGGGGGGAGCCACCATGGCCCCTGGGAACTACCGCCCCGTTAGCCAGATGAGCCTGATCTGCAAGGCCATGGAACATATCATAATGGAACTTATAAACAAAGACATCAGTAATCTCCAAACTCTGGACCCCACACAGTTCGGGTTTGTAAAAGGCAGATCTCCTAAACCTGATAGACTTCTTTGAAGCAGTCAACAAAGCCATAGATGAGGGTACGGTGGTTCATACAGCCTATCTAGAGCTTGCCAAGGCTTTCAACACCATCCCCCACTCTGGAATTATAGATAAACTCACAAAACTAGGTATAAATCCCTATGTCACAAGATGGGCTGCCAAATGGCTCACTGACAGAATCCACACTGTGAAAGTAGCAGACTCCAAATATGAGTTCAGACCAGTGAAAAGTGGAGTACCACAGGGTTCAGTCCTGGGTCCTCTCCTGTTTGGTATCTACTTCTCTGAAGTACAGGCTAACACAGAAGGTCTTTGGCTAATGAAGTTTGCAGATGACTGCAAACTAGGAGCCATAATCAAAACTCCTAACGATGTGGACATCCTACAAAAGGGCCTCACTGAGACAGATGCCTGGTGTCAAAGCCATAACCTCAAGCTCAATGCCAAAAAGTGCATTGTCATCCCCTTTGGTAAAAACTTTGTACCCATGAACTACAACATAGATGGTAGTATACTTAACACTGAAAGGTTGATAAGAGACCTTGGGACACAGGTGGACAGTAGTCTCTCCTTTAATAATCACATCGCCACAGTAATCAGAAAATCCTTCTACATGGCACACCTCATCACAAAAGGTTTCTCATCCAGAAAAAAAGAGGTCATTGTTCCCCTCTACTCATCACTCATTAGACCCATTATAGTGTACAATGCCCCTTTTGGTATGTACCTCACAAGACATCTACAACAACTGGAAAGGCCGCAGAAATACCTCACAAAGAGGATTACTGGCCTCAAACAGATGCCCTACGCAGACTTTCTCAAAAAACTCCAGCTTTACTCCATCGCATATCGCCTACTCAGAGGTGATCTCTGCCTAACATACAAAGCTATGTCAAGCCCAGAGCTGTTGGACATGCTCCACTTAAAGAAGTCCCAATCCCTCCAAGCTACACACTCTAGGGACCTAAACTTTGTCACCACAATAAACTGAATATGCCGGAGGGATAGATTCCTGTCCCAGATATTTCCCATACTCTGGAATAAACTAGCTATCTATAGCAAACAAAGCTCCTCATTAGCACTCTTCAAGAAAAATCTTGATGATTGGATGGGAAATAGGAAATTCACCCTGGGGGTCACTTCTGTGGCTCTGCTCGACAGTGGCACAGGAAAATAATTTTCTAGGGTGGCAAAAACCAGGGTACCTTTTTGGCTGGGTTTATATAGGCCCTAGGGCCGATAGCCTAGTACCTACCTATGAACCTCTGAACCTATGTAAAGTGGTAGAGAGGGTAGTATAGCCAGGTGAAGATGAGGAAGTGGAGCTGGGTAGAGAATCTGTACAGGTAGGCATGGAGAAAAGTAGATAAGGGGTTAGAGTCAATAAAGGCTGCATGGCTCAGTAAAGCTATGTGCACATCATGGTAGCATGCTGATTTGTGCAGTAAGCGGCTCTACACAGTGTATAGAGCCCACCAAACACAGTAAACATCATGGCATGTTAATTACAGCATAAGCAGCTGAACTGTATGCTAATCAACCAATCAAAGATGGTGGAGCTATTCAAAAAGCCATAAGGCAATCGTGTAAACTCAGTGTAGGTTTTGGTCTCATATTCCAAAACCATTTGGAATATAGCCAAGGAAACTACACTACATGGAAAGAATGTTAGAGGCTACTGCTGCTGTTCTGCATATGTATATGCAACAGGCTCATGTATTTACTGCTGCTGCTAATAGATCTCAGCCAAGAAGGAAAAGGGTGTTTAAACCCTGTTTAACTACTCATGGTCTGCATGAGGAAATGGTAGAGCACTACAGGGTGGATAGAGACACACTTCAGAAACTCTGCTACCTCTCTCATCCTCAACTGATAACAAGGGAAAACCAAGGGAAACCTATTCCTATGGAGACAAAGGTGTGTGTAGCACCTGGAATTTTAGCTACAAGAACCTTCCAGAGACCAACAGGGGACATGATGGGGTGTCACAGCCATCAGCATCCAGGATCCTGCATCAGTTCTTGAATGCTATGTTACAACATGCCAGTAACCACACACATTTTCCCCATACCCTGAGGAGAAAACTACAACTATGCAAGATTTCTACCAAGTAGCACACTTTCCTGGAGTTCAGGGTGCCACATACTGCATGCACATTGAGATCAAATCACCACCTGGGAAACATGAAAGGGTGTACATAAACAGAAAGGGCTTCCACTCCATTAACTGCTGGATCATGTGTAAATTTGAGGAAATCATCCTGAATGTGTGTGCTGGCAACACCAGCAGTTACCATGACTCCTACATCTGTCATAACTCTCAATTCTACCACATGTTTTTTCAGGGAGGATATCCCACAAGTTCATTTACTTGAGGGATGAAGGGATGCTTTCGAACCATGGCTCATGAAGTCCATCAGAAATGCACACTGATCCACTGAAGAATGCTATAATGAGGCAAATGCTCAAACAAGAAATACCATACACCATATGTTTGCGCTGCTGAAGTCACAGTTCTGGTGCCTAGGTACATCGGGGGGGGGGGGTTGGAGCCTGCAGTGCAGTCCCAGTATTTATGCTGAAATTTTCACTGTCTGTACTGTCCTTCAGAATATTATCCTGAGAAAACAGCTATAACAGGAACACCAACAAAACAGGCACACAACCCAGCACCAATGGAAAGGTCACCACAGCCACACACAGGTGAGGACTCAGAGGGGGAACCGGCAGTTACTGTGTGTGTGGGTAGATGTAGGCATGCATAATATGCCCCCATCCTGACCAAGAGGCAATAGATAGCACACATGCTGGCCACCTAAGGGGTATGACTTTCATCCTATGCACATACATACTGTAAAACTTATGCAAGGCAATGCTCACAACCTTTACTTACCCATGTAATGGATGTGTACTGCTAGCATGACACAGAGTTAACCCTGAATTAAAACAGTTGTAAATGCAGGACTAGCAAGGTAAATGCTGAACCTGGAACAGGAAAATAATTGGGTAAGAACACAAATGAATGGCAGATCCTTGTATACTCTTACTTGCTAATGTACCTTAGTAGAAGGGCTGTGAGTTTTACAACCATGACATTAGTACATGTCGGGACTGACTTATGTCAATAGATATCCACTCTTTATCAACTAATAGGCCTCATGTATCAAAGATACACACAATACAAAAACATGCAAGAAAGCAGTACAATTTTCAAAATGGAATCACAAACACATATATACTAAGCACTCTGTCAGCTGTGCACCCTGTGCATCAGAAATAAGACGTATGTATCCCTGAATCCAAAAAATAGAAACAAGGAGATGGCACAGACAACATCACTTGCATAAGATTTTGTTTGAGGAGGGCACAAGGCCAAGGTTGACACAAAAGGTACTGAGTATGTCAGTAAGAAAAACAAGCAGGCAGAAATGTAGATAATTATCAAATGGCCAATGAGACAGAATGAGCTGCAGTTCTCAAGAATGACCTATATACCTATTAAGTGTGTGTGTGTGTGTGTGTGTGTGTGTGTGTGTGTGTGTGTGTGTGTGTGTGTGTGTGTGTGTGTGTGTGTGTGTGTGTGTGTGTGTGTGTGTGTGTGTGTGTGTGTGTGTGTGTGTGTGTGTGTGTGTGTGTGTGTGTCTGCGTGTGCGTGTGTGTGTGTGTGTGTGTGTGTGTGTGTGTGTGTGTGTGTGTGTGTGTGTGTGTGTGTGTGTGTGTGTGTGTGTGTGTGTGCATGTGTCTGTATGGGTACTCAAGGTGAGATTTGTGTGTGAGTGCCTGCAAGAGCACAGCCAAGCTCTGTGCTAGCTCTACGTCCTTCATCATTGTCACCCTGACTTCAAAAACTGCCTCTGCCAGGAGTTGCACTGGAATGCCCATGTCCATGGAATGCTCAAGCCCACAGTCAGATTTGCTGGTGCTACCCGAATGTGCCTGATGTTTACTGAACAAGCTCTCCTCACAAGTACAGCTAAGATCATGACCCCATGGCCTACCACAACAGGGTGTGGACACCTTAACCACTCATGGAGCAGTGGAAGTCGTGTCACTGCACAAGCATGACAAGGCATGGCCATGTTGGCTAACAGCAGATGATGCAGCTAACCTACATCCATGTGGATGCTGTCTCCCTCCCAGCAGACATTCCATCATAAGATGCTGCCTGTTCCATGATGTCATTCATCCAATCCATTGAATTAGCCACATGGCAGAGGTAGTCACACCCATCACCTTGTGCCACATCTACAACCCTAAACATGTCCTTGGAGGTCCTATGCACCTGTGTCTCCATGATGGCCTTAAACATATGTCAAGTGGCACATAATGATACACCAGTATCAGGTGGTGGGTGGACACCTCGGCTAATAACTCATTTAATTTTCATTTGTACAGCACTCATTTGCCCACATTGGTCAAAATAATAAAAGCTAGTTAATTTTACAACCACAAGCATTATCTGAGTTTTACTTAATAATAGTTTGAAACTAAATCTCTGAAATTTAATGTATTTATTTTAATAAAACTATGGACTTTGAATGCTCTATAACTGGGGTCTTCAAGGAACTGGTAGAAAAGCTGTCAACTCTTCTGTCACTTTGTGTATCTAATTAGGACATTTTGTGATCTTGTATTTTTAACTTGGTCTTAACTGTACTCCCACCTGCTTCATAGATTTTGTGGATTTGTAAGCTTCGGTGCCACAATACTATGTGACATAAAACAGGGAAGGATACAAAACATAAATATCACCTAACAAAAGTCTTGCTTACATACACATTTGTCAACATTAAGCACTAGAAACACACTTTTCAGTTATTAAAACTGAAGGTTACTATTTTGAAAACTGAAGGTTACTTGGTTGTCCCACCTCACCCTCACACACAAACCAATGTTTCAACAAACCAAGGAATACCACTTTAGAAATGTATTATGTTCCCACTGAAATATCAGGATGCCTACACATTTTCAAGAGAAAAGCACTTGAAACACACTTTTATTCTGATGACACACACATGGTAGATGGCTCCCCCACCCCAAAACAACAAATAAATGAGGAATATTACAGAATTAAATTAGTATATATGCTTTACACACAATTATCAGAATGTGTAAACATTTACAACAGAAAAGTCAGTTTATGATTGCCAGTCACCTTTCACTGTGCCCACGAAGCATGACACCTGTGTCAGTGACATGTGCATTACATTTCTCTGCAATAAGGTAAAAGATTAAAAAAAATATAATTTTAACAATAACACTTGTGATGAAAGTTAATAAATGAGGTTTGGTAACAAACCAAGTTGTCCTGGGACATCTTCAGAAAGAGTTAGGGTGATATATTAATGGGAGTTAAGTGGGTGGGGGAGGTGAAAGGGTTAAGTGAAGGCAGGGATGGTTGGGAGGAAATGAGATAAGGGTGGGGAGGGGCTTAAGGAGTTTAGAAAAGTGTAGCTGGGTAAGTAATCACATTTTGGCGTGCGCTTGCTACCATCCCTCCCTCTTGTTGGCGGTTTGGTGGGGATTTTAGTTATGTTAGTTGGAGTAGGCGGAGAAGACAGACAGGCTTGCCCTCTTCTGTTCCCCCTCTGGTGTGTGGAGGTTTATTCCAAGGATTTGTGGAAAGGAAATGAGCAGCTGGAGGAATTTTGTTGAATAGGTAAGCAAATGGAGGTAAGGATGCTGCTTATTTGGCTGGTAATTGGTAATTTGATGAATGGTCTATGAAGTGACGCTGCTTCATAAGTAAAGTAAGCGAGCAAAGGTATGGACGCTGCTTACTGGGCAGGATGAGCAGGTACGCTGTCCTGATTGACATTACAAGGAGGTTTATAAGTAAAGTAAGCGAGCAAAGGTATGGATGCTGCTTACTGGGCAGGATGAGCAGGTACACTGTCCTAATTAACATTACAAGGAGGTTTATAAGTAAAGTAAGTGAGCAAAGGTATGGACGCTGCTTACCGGGCAGGATGAGCAGGTACCCTGTCCTGGTTAACATTACAAGGATGTTTATGCTGTGTTTAGAATCAACTATACTATGTCCAGTTGTAAATAAAATTGGTAATCAAAGTTATGGAAGTTTAATAAAGGTCGTCAAATGTTATTCAGTGTGATGTGTTTATTGAAGGGGACCGGGACAACTTGTCTAGTTGAGAAATGCAAATACCTGCCAAAAATGCCCTATGCCAACAGTGAACTATAAGAAGTGTATACAGATAAAAGTTCCATATTCTCCTGGATATATAAATTGTTTTGTAACATGTTACAAAATTTAGAATGTGCTTGAATAATACATGCATACCTTAGCAAAATTAGAAGCCTTCTCTGCAGAAAAATCACCTTCAAAGGAACGGCAATCTTCTGTTTTGTCCATATGCACAAATCTCCTTACTTTCAACTTCCCCAGCTGAATGGTTACATTTTTATGGCATAGATTCTGGCCTCTGAACACAGTGAATATGCAAATGAGGTTTGAACTTATTAAAAATGGTGAATTCCAAACTTCTGACTTCGTATAACAGATGTAAACATAATGTAGGCTCTAAAATATTGTTAGCTGCTAATGGATTGCAACTGTGAATGATTAGTGGGAGAGAGAAGGAAGACGCAACAGCAATTCAGACTACATTCCCTGCAGTGGGTGTGGCACTCAGGATACACTTACAGACTGTAGAAGTAATTTTAGCAAAGTTTTAAATGGAACTAAGCAGAACATATTTATCATTTATGTTGAATAGTAGACAAACATTCCTGCCTGTAGTGATAAATGTTTTTCACTGTCATGTCAAGTTTGGGTGCCATAATACTATGTGATATAAAACAGGGAAGGATCTTTCTTCTTCTTTCAGCTTTTCCCAGTTAGGGGTCACCACAGCAGATCATCTGTCTGCTCATGATTGGCAGTGGAGTTTTACAGTGTCGAGTTGCCAGCCCAGCTCCCAACCTTCCATAGAAGGCACATACACGCACACACTCACACCTAGGACCAATTTAGAATGTCCAATCCACCTACTGCATGTCTTTGGGATGAAACCAGAGCACCCAGTGGAAACCCACATGACCACAGGGAGGACATGCAGACTCCGCACAGAAGGCACTCCAGCCGAGAATCGAACCGGAGAATCTCTTGCTGTGATATATATATATATATATATATATATATATATATATATATATATATATATATATTTCATGCATTTAAGGGAGAATGGCACAAAATGCTGTATAGAATGCATATCTGAGATTACAGCAGAGATAAGGGAAGAATGAACACAATACAAAGAGAAGATTGAGCTGTACTTGTGCAAAGATATTCATAAGTGGCTGTGTGTTTACTCATTGCACTACATATGTAAGCCATGCATATACAACCAGCTGACAATGTACAAGTGTATGTCTGTTAATATTTTAGCAGAAATGGGAATTGCTTTTATGCAAATGATTTGTTTTCCAGCAAAGCTATGTCTGTAGCAAGGTGATATAACACATTCCCACTGTGTTTTGTAGTTTTATTAGTATAATAGTTCAGACCCAGAGCTGTGTAAAATCATATGATGTGTTAGTTTTTTTAAAATATTAATATTTTCTTGGCATGCAGTTTAACACACACACACAGTGAAATGCATCACTATTTAAAATTTAATATCAGCTTAGATGATATGGACAGCATAAATGACAGCTGTGAATCATCTGTGTGTAGCACACCTTATAAAGACATTGAAGCATGTTGTTGTGTCTTTCAGCTTTTCCTGGTTAGGGGTCGCCACAGCAGAACTCCGGTCTGCTAATGATTGGTAGTTGATTTTTACATGCCGAGTTACCAGCCCTGACGCACAACCTTCAACGAAGGTACGCACATTCACACGTCTCCACGCAGAAGACACTCTAGCTGAGAATCGAACCGGACAGCATCTTACTGTGAGGCGACAATGCTACTGCAGCACCACCACTACATACAGGACATAAAATAGTTAAGCCCCACATAATTTTTAAGCATAAATGATATTAAGAATTTTTTAGAAATTAAATGTATTTTCAAGTTTGCCTCTCTCATTTGCTCATTGCTTATCTATGTGCAAACACGCCTTATGGCTGCAGACAAAAAGATACATTGTTACTTGAAAAAAGATACATTGTGACTTGTTTTGCCTTTTATTCATGCAAACACACTAAGTGGCATTGCATGGTGGTCAGTACTCATGCACAGCACCTGAAGACAAAAAATTATACAGTGTAACTTGCTAAAATGAAACATTATTACTTGTTTTGCCTTCCTGCATGCAAGAACGATAAGCAGCGTTATGTGGCAGTTACCACTCTGGACAGTTTGTTTGTGTCTTTTGGCTTTTCCCGGTTAGGGGTCGCCACAGCAGAACTCCGGTCCGCTAATGATTGGCAGAAGATTTTTACGTGCTGGCTTGCCGGGCCTACTTTGGACAGTAATGAGTATAAAAAATATACCTGCTGCCTAGCTTGCCCTGTGGCACCAGGTGTAATTTCATGGTCACAATGCAGGTAAGCCCGGATTCTAATAAGCATGCTCCAAATGTTATTAATGCTATTCTATTTTAGTTTATATAAAATGTTTCAATTTAAAGATAATTATACATATCAATAATTATGTATAGCAGTTGATATCATATGAATTATATGTGTAACTGGCGGTATCCTGATAATTATGTTTCTGTAATTATTTTTCGTTTCTTTTTTGCCCTGGGATGGACTTTATACTTTACTGATAGTCATCTACACAACTTAATTAACACAAGTATAGCTGTAAAACAGAATGTATTGTGCGGTCTGACCCAGAATTCGGAAATCTAACCTGACAGTAGTACAAGTATATGGATTTCCAGTATATTGTCACACATTACTTCTGCATCACACATAAAAATGCACAAACCAGGACCTTATCATGTCGCACACACACACATGGTTAACTGAAGTGCAGCATCACTCATTCTTTAATGTGTCTATATAATTAATGACCATGTCTCACAAGCAATTCTAATGTGGCAATGAGGAAAAAACACCTATGTAGAAGAATATCCCCGAGAGTCACAAAATTTTCATGCAGGAGCAATGTAGGCACTCCTGCACGGAATATGGCTGCCTAGCGATCCAGGAATGTGCCATTTTGACGTGCATAAGCCTGTCTACACTGTTCCTGCATGGAAAGCCCTGCAGTATGCTAATCAGCTCATTTGTTGGTGAAAACCATGCAAATGAGCTGAATTAGTGAATCAGGAAGTAGGCAGATCTCCATGCAGGAACAGTGTAGAGTGCAGAAATATATTTGGCTACTAGCCAAATCCATTTCTGCAAAATAGAAAACGGAGGCATGACAGCCTTAAAGAAAGCATGTAGTCCCTTAATTAGGCATGCCAATGGCCAAATATATGACCATTGGCATGAAAAATAGCTTATTTTTTGTAAAATAAGTTTTTTTTTTTTGGCCGATCTCGGCCATTAAGCATCGGGCAGTCACTCACAAATGGGATTGTGCCGATAATACAAAAACAAAGGCATGCAGAATAAAAACAATACCAGGGAATAGTGGTTGCTAAGGAGAAAGGCTCAGTGTAAGTGTGGTAACTCAAGAGTAAGACAGTGGATCATGCAAATGAGGGGATTTATACTGAATCACAAATTTCTTCTAATTGTCAGACTGCACCTAACTGTGTAGGTGCACCAACACCATGATGTAGACAGGAGAAGCAGCTAACATGAAAAGAGGGTGTGTCATGATTGCTGTAAGCACATTGGAGCTCATTGGCCCGTGTTTGCCCTTAGCTAAGCACAGCTAAGACAGGGGGTGTGTCCAAGGTTGTATTTCCCTATTCCATGAAATGCAGAGTGTGTTCACATCTAGGAAAGGCTAATTCTGCTGAAAACTATTTACTTTAGCTAAACAGGTATGCATGGTGTGCACCGGGCCTAAAACACCAAAAAAATGACAGGGGATAGCAGAACTGTTGACATTTGAGCACCAGGAATGCGCAGCATGCATCAGGGCTTAAACGGGGAGGAAATGGGAAAGGGAAACTGCAGTAGGAAGGCAATCAAGGAGAACAAGCATACCTGGCAGGTGGAATGCATCAGAATCAGCCAATTACACATGCAGCAGCCCAGCACACTATGATAAACTATCCAAACACCTTTCAGTCTAGTTTTTCCCACAAACTCTACACCACTGGTGTACAAACTTGCAGGAATTTTAAACTGACAAATCTAACAAAACATATTAGGGGCTGCTGTTGCTCTGATCTGTCAGCATGTGTTAGAGACTGAGGGTGGTATGGAGGAAAACGCTAACAACCAACTCAGACTGAGGAGGAGGAGAAGAGTGTTCAGACCCAGGGTAACCTACCAGGGGCTACATGATCTGGAGATAGTAGAGTGATACAGGGTGGACAGGGACATACTTCAGCAACTTGTTGAGCTGTGCCGGCCTTACCTCAGAGCCAGAACCAACAGAGGGGAACCCATCCCAGTAGATACCAAGGTATGTGTAGCATTGAGAATAGTAGCTGCAGGTACTTTCCAAAGATCAGCTGGGGATAGCATGGGGATCTCACAGGCATCTGCATCCAGGATACCCCACCAGTTCCTGGATGACATGCAACCACATGCCACTGAGCACATTCACTTCCCCAGCACCTGTGAGGAGAGGCCCAACAATATGTTTCTCTTCCACCATGTAGCAGACTACCCAGAGGTACTGGGTGCCATAGACTGCACACACATCCACATCAAAGCACCAGCTGGTGAATGGGGTAGGGTCTACATAAACTGCAAGGGCTTCCCCTCCATCAACTGCCAGGTCATGTGCGATGCCCAAGGCACTATCACAGCTGAAACTGGGCATTTGCCAGTGGGGACATCCCATATGGCCAGCTGGTGGGGGATGCTGGCTAGGCACTGGAGCCATGGGTGATGACACCCATCAGAAATGCACACACACCCACACAAGAATGCCATAAAGAGACACATGCACAAACCAGGATCATTACAGAGTGTGTTTGGGATGCTCAAGTCACGGTTGCACTGCCTTGACATATCTGGTGGAGCCTTGCAGTACTCTCCAGCCACATGTGCACAAATGTTCATAGTATGTGCCATGCTACACAATATGATCCTGTGGAAACAGCTGCAGCAGGAACAAAATGGGGAAGGGCCACATAGTCCCCCATCATTGCCAAGGCCTCCACAGGCACAGAGTGACTTGGAGGAGGAACATCCTGAGCCTTCCCCTGTAGGCAGATGGCGGTGTGCCCAGTATGCCCTGGCCTTAGCAAAGAGGCAATGCATAGCACATACACTGACACTGTAGGGCCCCAGGGACTGATCTCTCTCTTTCTCTCTGACTCGCACACACAGTTAAATGGATGCCAAACATCACACCACCTATACCTGACCATGTATAGGCAGTGGATTGCATGCATCTGACATAGTCAGCACTCAAGCACCACCCTCACAACAGCTGCAGACACAAGGTAAGCCAGACTCTGTAAAAAAATAAACTAATGGAGTGGAAATTTCTGATAGCATATTTATGGTATTGATCAAGCTTATAAGGGAATAGGGTAGCTAACTGGGATAGCAGCAGACAACTGACAGGTCAGTGGGACAGCAGGAGGTGTATCCACAGTACTGCCCTACCCACACCATGCAGTACTACCCTAGTTGACAAATACCACTGCAGTACATATGGTGAGCCAAAAAACTGAGGGGTCATATGTCACATGCATGGATGTCAAAGTGGGGGTCCCAAACCCACCACCAACCCCACACAACAGATCAGCTGTAGAAAACCATACAAAAATGCCTGGCAAAGGGCACTACATGGCAACATCCATGAAATCCCCACCCACAGAATTTTACACAGTGATATCACAGCAGGTCTGGCAGTGGCAGTATGGCTTTGAAAGGTAAGAAGTCTGAAACTACAAATGTCTATGCCAGAACAATCTGACCTCTGGTTGATACTGTTATGCCTGTAGTCTGAAAGATAGGACACACCACTATGCTAAATGGGACCAAAATGTTAAGCAAATATCAGCACAGTCTGTACAGATGTGTATATTGTACAGTTGTGACACCACCCCCCATAGTCCCATAGAAATGCAGTAACATGTTCCTAGCCTTAATCAGCATCCATCTGTCACCCAGAGTGATGGCGCGATAGTAACAGAAAGAAATTGTCAGTAACACCCACAGTCAGCTTACTGATGCCATCCCAGGGGTGTCTCCTGCCAGCAGCTTGGGAACATATGATCATCAGAATGCACTGCCCTGCTACATATGGCCTGCATCTGTCACACCTGGCCTACAGGCTTCTGGCAAATGCCTATGCCTCACCCACAGTGCCCTTTATGGAGTGTCATGGGGTCCATAACACTAACCTAACACAGTATGCAAAGAAAAGCCATGCTGATAACTGCTAGGAGCAAACCTGCCAGCCTAGAGAGCCAGAAATATGGACAAAACCATAAATAATGGGGTGATGAACATCCAAAGAGAAAGATGCTTGTGAAATACTGCTCTAATAATGTTATAAAGTTGATGGAATGCTTGTATTAGCATGAAATGTCTAATAGGTACGAAGTCGGAAATTGTAATGTTAACTCTCAGTAATATCTGACTTCAACCCTGAGTGACTTGCTGGGAAAACTACACTTGTTTGGGTAACCAACAACATTTATTTATTTATTTATTTTACATTTGATGACCAGGAATGTCCAACTAAGTTAAGTAGCCCTTTTTCAGCGAAGGCCCGAGGAGAAAAGCTCCAAGAGAGATTATATGATTCACATACATAGTAGTAATACATACACAAGTCACAAAAAGTGTACATAATGCAAGACTCATAAAATCTTATTGCAGTGAAGTTAAAGAAGTAATAAAAACATATTTACATGTTATTAAATCTAGAGGGTGTTGATATAAGAAGTAGAAGGAGGGATAGGAGATGGAGCTAGGAGAGAGTTAGGAGCTAGAAGAAGGTTTATGGGGGATGGTTACACTGACATATCCATTTAGTTTGCAGGTATTGTTTAGTGGCTGTTTTGAATTGTTTTGTTGTTAAAGGGTCCTGATTTCTAGTGGTAGATTATTCCAAGTCTTAGCAGGGTTAAAACTGTAGAGATTTTACTCTATTTTAGTTTTAGGTTTATGAATTTGTAATAGCCCTTGGCTGGAACTACGGAGAGATCTTGTTGGGGTGTAGCAGGAGATTAGAGTAGAGAGAGTTGGACAATAAGAGGGTTTGTAGAGAATTGAATGAATGATCTGAGTCTGAGTTAGTAGGAGAAGGTTGGGTAGTTCAAGCCAGTGTAGTTCTTTCCAAGAGAGATAGTGATGGGACTTATATATATTCTGTGCAGCAAATCTGACAGTCTTGTTATAAGTTGTTTCTAGTTTGGCTAATAGTCCAGTGTTTAGGTTGGTTAGAATTTGAAAACTATAGGGAAGGGTGGGTAAGAGGTAAGAGTTAGATATGGTTAACTTAGCTTCCTTATTAAGAACTTCTTGTTACGGTACAGTAACCCCAGCTTCTGATGTGTTTTCTTAATGCAATTGCTGATATGTAAATCAAACTTTAAGTGGTCATCAATGATGACGCCTAGTAATTTTGTGCTGTTGTCTACCTGTATGGGGGCATTATTTAGAGACCGTATAGTGAAAGATGATTTGATGTGGTGAAGGTCTTTTTGGAAGAAAGAGTAGTAGTTTAGTCTTGTTTGGATTGAGAATAAGTTGGTTGTTGCATAGCCAGTTTTCTACTGAGTTAAAGGAAGTTTGAGTAATTGATGCAAGTTGAGTTATAGAGTCAGTGACTGAGAGGACTGTAGAGTCATCTGCATACTGTATAATAGATGAATCAGGACAGGAAGAGGAGAGAAGATTAGTAAAGATATTGAAAAGTAGTGGACCAAGGATGGAACTTTGTGAAACACCTGTTTTAATGGGGAAGTGGGCTGAATGCCATTTTACTAACTGATAGCAATCAGAGAGGTAACGTTTAGACCAGGATACAGTAGCAGGTGGGAAATTAAGGTTTGTGAGTTTCTGCAGAAGGGGAGCATGAGAGACTGTGTCAAAGGCCTTTGACAGTTCTAAGAACAGACAGGAGATACATTTATTGTCTCTGGCAAGTGATACAGTATTAAGGAAAGAGAGGAGGGCTGTTGTGGTGCTATGGTTGGGACAAACCCATGTTGAGTAGGTGTAAGCAGAGTCTCTAGAAGTAGGTATTGCATTGTTTGTTTGTGCATGCATTTTTCTAAAAGTTTGGAGAGAGGTGAGAGTATAGCAATGGGTCTAAGGTTGGATGTATCTGTGGAGTTACCTCCATTATGTATAGAAAGGGTATAGAATTGTTTCTAGATAGTAGGAACAGTTGATTCTGAGATGGAGCAATTAATTAGTATGGAAACTGGAAGAGCAAGAGGATCAGCAGTGATCTGTAGGAAAGAAGAGGGGATATTGTCAACAGATGTGGAGCATGGTTTTAATTTGGATAATAGTGTTTTGATAAAGTTGGTGGAAACTGGTTTTAAGAAAAAAGTATTTATGGAGCTGTTTTTGGTGGTGGTTCTGTGACATGCATATTGTTATTATGGATAGCTTGGTTGGGGATGGGGTTAATCAGTTTTGCTATTGTATCAATAAAGTAAGAGTTAAAGATTGTGGCAGTTTCCTCATGTGTTTTTTGAGGACATGGATTTGGAGAGCTTGGGGAGCCTGGGTGTAATATTTGGTTAACTGAGTTCCAGAACTTGCTGGGATTTGATTTAAAGGTGGAGGGTGGATTAAAATAGAAGTTTTTCTTGTCTGTATTTATTTGTTTTTTTTTTTCAAATTTCTTAATTGTTTATACTTTTGCAAGTCTGGTTGGAGTTTGTTTTTTTGTCCAGCTTTTCCATGCCTTATCCCTATTTTTTAGTAATGCCCATGTATTTTTAGTTAATCAAGGAGCTGGGTTTGATTTAATATGAACTGTTCAGGGAGGTGCAAGAGAATTGAGAATATTTAGGAACGATGAGTTAAAGAATTTAACTGCCTCATCTAAGGTGAGATGTTGTAAGGGTGTCCAGTTTACTTCAGAGCGGAGAGATCTGAAGACTACAGGGTCAAAGTCTGTTAGTTTTGCATTTTATGCACCTATGTGGTTTATGATATTGGGGTGTGTATCTGAGAACTTTTATAGGACAGTGATCACTTAGAGAGTTTGAGAGGATTTCAGGGTTGTGATATTTGGAAGGGCAAGAGACTAGTATCCAGTCAATGAGACTAGTGGTTGAATGACAGTTATTGGTATGGGTGGGGTCAGTGATAAGTTGAGTAAATCCATAGAGATTTATGTGTGAGGATGGGTTATGAGGGCAGAGAGATAACCAGTTTATGATGATGTCTCCAAGTATAATAGTGTCATTGGAAATATTGTTGGAGATATAGGCAAGTATGTTTTCTAGGAGGGGAATGTTGTTTCCTGGAGGTATGTAAATTGCCACTATAGTAATGGTGGAATATTCATTTAGTCTTATATTTACTGGTAAGATTTCAGCTGGGAGGAAAGCTGGAAAAGGTGGTTTAGTATTTGAAGTAGTTAGGAGGTTTTTATGTAATATGGCAATGCCACCCCCTTTCTTCTTTTGTCTGTCTAGGCGATGTACACTATAACCGGAAGGTAGGAAGTCTCTATCTAGGTGTTTTGATTTTAACTAGGTTATGAGTTATGGATGTGGACATTCTGTGCTACTCTGTACAATTGACAGGCGGGGCTAGGAGTTTAAACATGGGAATGCATTCACTGCAGGCATGCCTAACCCTGGAAGATGGTGAAATGTCTGCACCCACAGAACCCTGGGCCACAGCCATGAGGAGTAACACACTCCTCCCTGACCACTCATCCTATGCAACATGCTGACCCGAACATGTGGCCATCCAAGCAAAATGAGGTGGGCCATACATATATGTGTGACAAACACACACCTCAAGACTGGTCAAACAGTCTGATGCACACACAAGACCCTCCAAGTGCAGTCAACCATTGAGGAGAACCCAATGCAAAGTACTGGCAGATATTGGCAAATATATCTGCCCAGGACACCCCCCCCCACATATCCTATCCCCTACACATCTATCTGGAGTCTGCCTGTCACCCTGATCCTGCCTGACTTATATTACCCAACTGTGGACTGAAAATCAGATCAGGCCAGAACATAAATGCATAGAGATTCCACCATTGTAATATATCACCAAGGTGCTGGACCATTTCCACAGCACCAGCAGTCAATTGCTTGTAGGCACACCCCTCAACAGGCTGGATTGTGCAAGAATGCATAGCATTTGGCACATAAATCTGGTGTGTGCATCATCCATCCTGTATTCCTCTTGTAAGTCACTGTGATGATCTGAGGACGTATGCAATGAGGTACTGAAACAATACATCCCTGGAATGGAGTCCCACGTGTACTGTAGAAGGACACACTGGGCATGCTCATACACTTAGAGAAATGTCAGTGGTATCTAGGAATGAACAGGCCTTCCCCACCCAGTGCACTTCCCATTCCCCGAACTTAGTAGTTCTGAAGATGTCTGTCACCATAGAAGTCATTTTTGTTAGGCTTAGCCCCATAAGGTCTATGGTGTGTGTGATAACTACATAACAATATAGTGCAAATAACTAGTTTGGTAGGAGTTCTAATCTCAGTCCTGGCAAATGTAAAAGTGTGTGTGAGTGTGTGTTTAGTTAGGTAGGAGTTCTAATCTCACTCCTGGCAAATGTAAAAGTGTGCGTGTGGTTACAACTAAATGTTTTGGGGTCCATTCAAACCCAGTACATTTTCCCATTCCCTACTTTAGCAGTCCTGCAGATATAAGTCATCTTAGAAGTGCCTTCCATCAGACCTCAGCCCCATAAGCTCTGTGGTGCATGCAATAACTGCATAACACTCTAATATAAATAACTAGTTAGGTAGGAGTTCTATTCTCAGTGTCCTGGGAAATGTAAAGGTGTGTGTGTAGCAGTTGTGTGTGCAAGCCTGATGGAGTTGTGTGTTTGTTTGTTTATAGGTGAAAAAGTTTTATGCCATTCCCACTCACAACACTTCACACTCTCCCACCTTATCAGTCCAAATGATGTCAGTCCCTTATCAGCAACTTTGACCAGCTGTTAACCCTGTAAGCTCAGTAGTGCTTATCACTATAGTACAAATGATGTCAGTCCCTTATCAGCAACTTTGACCAGCTGTTAACCCTGTAAGCTCAGTAGTGCTTATCACTATAGTACAAATGACTATTTTGGCAGGGGTTCTACTCTTGTATCCAGCAAATGTGTGTGTGGGTATGTATGTTTTTAAGTAGAAGTATTTTGATATGTTTCCCACCAACTGCCCTACTTTATCAGTCCTGCTGATGTCATTCGCCATATCAGCACCTTTGGCCAGCTCTCAGCCCCATAAACTCTGTAGCACATGCAATAACTGTGTAACACTGGGGTTCTACTCTCATATCTGGCAAGTGTGTGTGTGTGTGTGTGTGTGTGTGTGTGTGTGTGTGTGTGTGTGTGTAAGTATGTCTGTTTGTAGGACAAAATATTTTGATAGGTTTAACACCCACTGCCCTACTTTATCAGTCCTGCTGATGCCATTCCCCATATCAGCACCTTTGGCAAATGCTCAACCCAGTAAGCTCTGTAGCACCTGCAGTAACTGCATAATACTCTGGTGCAAATCACTAGTTAGGTAGTGGTTCTAATCTTACATCAGGCAAGTGTGTGTGTTTATGTGTGTCTGTTTGCAGGACAAAATATTTTGATAGGTTTAACACCCACTGCACTACTTTATCAGTCCTGCTGATGTCATCTCCTTTATAGGTTCAGACGTGTGTAGTAGGTAATGGCCCAGGAGCCTTAACAAGCCTAGCACATAGAAGGGCCTTGTCATTGTGCCACCTGATGTTACTTCCCAGTGACTATATCAAGTATAGCCACTGCAGTGATCCTTGGGTTGAACTGTGTATTACCCATGCACTCATCAAGATTTCTCTGGAACCGAGTCAGCTAGGTGCTCTGCATGACATGTATGGGAAGTGTATTCCAGGGCATGTGCATTCTCTTGGTGAGGGACCTATCCCACCAGCATGTTATGGTGATTGTAGTACTGAGGTAGACGTCATTGTAGTGTGTGGTGTGGATGGATTTATATGTAGCATTTCTAAAACAGCTGGGTCAGACATGGCTTTATAAGTCAAGCACAGATAGCTACTAATTAGGTGATATGACACAGAGAATAGCTTGGGTCTTCTGAGTCTGTGTAGGATATTGTGTTTAATCCCTAGGAACCTCTTTGTGAGGTGCTTCTGTGGCCTCTCCAGCTGTAGCAGGTGTCTAGTGAGGTACATGGCAAATGGGCCATAATACTTGAGGAGTGGTCTAATGAGGGTATAGTAGACACAGATCATTACCTCTGTCTTCCTGGATGCAAAACCCTTGGTAATGCAATGTGCCATATAGAAGTACTTCCTGACCACAGTGGTAATGTGGTGCTTGAAGGATAAGTTGCTGTCAACCTGTGTCCCCAGATCTCTTATAATGCCTACAGTGTTCATTGGACTCCCATTGATGTGGTACTTACTGAGGGATGATGATGCATTTTGTGGTGTTAAGCTTTTGGCCATGGTTTCCACACCACTCATTGGTCTCAGTGAGGCCTTTCTGTAGGATGTCTGCATCACTTGTGGAGTTCATGATAGCTCCCAGCTTGCAGTCCTCTGTAAACTTGGTCAGCCAGAGTTCCTCTGTGTTGGACTGGGCTCCAGAGAAGTAGATACTGGACAGGACACTATCCAGTACTGATCCCTGTGGGACTCCACTCGTGACTGCTTGCCAGTCTGACTCAGAGTTTGCCACTGTCACACTGTGTGTTCTGTGAACCAATTTGCAAACCACCCACTGATACCTACTGAAAGGTTGATGCCTAGTTTGTTGGGTTTATCAATAATTTCTGACTGAGGAATGGTATCAGAAGCCTTGGCCAGATTGAAGTAGGTTGTATGAAGTGCCTTAGTGCCATACACAGCCTTGGTGACTTACTCAAAGACATCAACCAGGTTGAGCAGGCATGATCTGTCTTTCACAATGCCAAACTGTGTGGGGTCCAGAGTTAGAAGATCACCCATATCTTGGTCAGTCAGGTCCTGTTAGGAGATCACCCATATCTTGGTCAGTCAGGTCCCTGATGATGCAGTCCATACCTGTACATTTTGTCAGGCTAAGGGCCCAATAATCCCCAGGGTCTGTAGATGTTACTCCTTTATGGAGAAGGATGACTGTAGAAGTGTGCCATTTTGGAGGGACAAAGCCTGAGGAGAGGCTGTGACTGATCAGGGCACACCGATGTGGTTCCAGGTCTATTTGCCTGTCATGTAGAACACAGCCACAGATATTTTGGGGTTGCATGGAAGCCATTTTCTTGCCCGTGGACAATGCAGGTCTAACCTGGCCTGCAGTAATGGTGGGTGCCTGGCATTCATCTGCCATTGTGATTGTCCCCTTGGGGGGGGGGGGGTAAAGCTGGTACTGAATGTGTTGGCAAGACTGTGGCCAATACCTGTTGTCTTAGGATAGGAATTAGCATTGTGCAGTAACTCACAGCACTTGTGGTTATTGCTGTGGAGGTTGTTGATATAACTATCAAAGGCTTTTGTGATTGTCATCAGTGTCTGCTGCAATTCTGCCTTCATAGCTGCCTGTAGGTGATTCCATAAGGGATTGCAACTTGGGTTTGAGGCTAATAAGGGGGTTCACTAGTCTTGGAACACCACTTTTTTCTGCAACAGTGTCCTGTTTCTGTTGTACACTTTAGTAATAGCAGGGGACCATTACATTGGCTTCCAGTGTTTCAAGGACAGTGTCTGGGTTCTGTTGGCTATGGTTAGTACCATGCATCCATACACGTTTGTGCAGTGCATATGTGTATGATTCAACAGTCATGCAGCTATTTCCCATTGGCATGGGTGCAGTGAAGTCTTCCACCCCTGTTTATATGACTGCAAAGTCAGCTTTGGAAAGGTTTTGCAAGGTGGTTACCTTTGTGGGGGGGGGGGCTGTGGGTGAGATGTTGAGCTCTGTGTTGATTACATCATGTTTGGCTCTGATCAGGTAGGGATTGACAACTGTGGTCGAGCAACAGTGTCATATGTAAGTAATCAATACAGGTCAAGGTTGTTGCATCCTCTACTGGGAGTCAGTATGAGCTGGTCCAGGGTATTGGAATTGATTAATTCCAGGAAGTGTTTGGCCAGTGTACTGGTGCTTGACTACTTTCAACAGGTGATGGAGGGGTTGTTGAAGTCTCCTACTATGTCAGTGTTGGGTTGGACCTTCATAGATGCCAGGGTGTTGAGGAATGTGCATTGGGAGACTAGGGGCATAGATGAGGACTGATAGCAATCTATGGTGTGGATTGCACTATTACCCAAAGTCAGTTGTACTGGAAGTACCTCCAATGCATTATGCTGGGATACTAGTCTGGAGGTGTGCATATCTATTATGAATATGGAGGCAACACCACCGGTGGAGGTGTGGTCCATGTTTGGGGGCTGACAGTTGTGGAATGCATCATAGCCTGTTAGTGCAGGGCTACTGTCTGCTGCTGTGAACCATCTCTCCATTACAGCACAAATGTCAATGTCCTCCACTCTGAGGAGTGCTTTGAGTGACTGCATCTTGACAGTTAAATGTCTGCTGTTGAGCAGCATGACCCTCAGATTGCATACATGTCTAGCTGTTACGGTGGTAATTTGATTTGGAACACTGCCTAATAAGGCACTATAGGGGTGGCAAGACACTTACCCTGTACATTGAAACCCAGGGCTGACAGATTTAGGACATCTCTGGCAAGGCATTGAGGTCTGTCAATCATGTTATCCCAAGTGGAGAGATGAGGAATCCCCTGAGACTGACACACAACATGTAAGCCAATGTTGCAGTCAATTATCTGTTCATAGTACTGCAGCATCATTCTGGGTGATGGCAGTATACTGCTCAGGGCTGCTGTCACACCTGCCTGGACCACATAATCTGAGAGTTCAACCATATCTCTTGTCATGTAGTCCAGGGAGGCGTGTCTCAGGCCATTTACACCCACATGGATGATAACAGAGTGATACTTGTAGTTGTTGTGGAATGGCCTGACTGGGTGTGTCATGTGTTGGATGCTGGCATGTGATAGACATTTGGCTGTTACATGCTCCATAATCAACTTAATGAGTGGAACATCTCTGTGCTGCAGTACTGAGTCACCCATGATCACTGTATTGTGCAAGGTGGTTAGCCTTAGGAGATTAGGTTGAGGGGCACACTGTGTAGGTGACATATGTGTCCTTTGGCATGTGCTATGTCGTGGTGTCTGAGTAGGTGTTTGTCTTACTGCTCTGCGCTGTTTGTGTAAATCCATTGAGTGCCTCTGTGAAGGTGGGTGTGTGACTTTGCAGTGTATGTCAGGGCTGTCATAGTGGGTGTTGTGGCGAGCTATGTGTTCCACATGGTGAGGTGCAGGTGTTGATCTTATCCTCTTGACCAGCTAGTCCAGACTTTGCTGAAGAGTGCATATTTCCACATTTGGTGCTATAGGGGTAACTCTCACTGGTCTGAGTGCTTGGAGTTTAGAGGAGAGGGTTGTCTGTGTACATGAGGCAGTTGTAACAGTGCGTCAGACTGGACAAGTTCACCAGGTTAATGGGTGAAAGCACAGAAAATTCACTTCAATCATGCCAGGAGAGGTGGTCATAACTAGTAAGTACTGAGGCTAATTCCATGATGAATGAGTACTGCTGATGGCTCCCAGGTGTGATACACTTATTAATACAATAACCTGTTGAAGTGCAAAGCTATAATGCTATTTGAAGTGCAAGACAGAAAGAACTAGCAAGATGTAAGGGAGAAACTGAAGGCAGACTTCCTGACACCTGTAATATTTTACCTCAGCTGTGTAGTTATCAGCACATTTGGCCAGTTGTAAATCCAGTAAGCTCTGTAGCATGTGCAGTAACTGCGTAACACTATAGTACAAATAGAATAAGCAAACGATAGCAACGAAGCAGCCAAGTATCACCAAATCGTTAAAACTCATAAAGTATTTATTAAAATAACGAACAGTGAGTGCTTTCGCTAAGGAGCTTCTTCAGACTGACAACCATTAAAAAAGAGAATCCATCTTATATAGAAGGCTATAACCAATCACAAAAATACATCAATTAAATAGAAGAAACATTTAAAGATGTCAGAATAAACAGCCTAATATTGACCTAGTATGTAACAGAGAGTATTAAGACAAATGTTCATACAAAACTTATATATGTGTATACAAAAAATACATGTAAAATAGCATATATAAATCAATCTATAATAATCAAAATATATATATTAAAGAAAAATAAAGAAGACGCCCTTGAGTATATCACTTTACTTTGGAAGTCTGTGTTTTTTTAAGTAATGGTTTTAAGGTGGCTCTTTCATTCATGCCATGGCCTCTATCGGCCCTAAGGATGATGATCCAGTTATTTTCTCTGAATTCTGTATGATTTCTGATGTCCCCTTCCCTTATACTAACAGGTATGGTCTCAATTACTCTGAACAAAAAGTGGCGATCATCACCAAGACGAGCTACATGCTTGGCCAGGGCATTATGTTCCGAACGTTTCCTTATGTGGTAAATATGCTCCCAAATCCTATCACTAAGATACCTGTTTGTTTTTCCAATTGGCCTCTATTTGAAACATGAAGTCTTTATCCAAATCTGGATGATAGAATATGTCAGAACTGTCAATATATTTGCAAAAATTGCAAGTACCACATGGTCTTATAATGCCCATTGCTTTTTGCTCATAACCTGATTTATGACATAATAATCTTTTCAAATTCTTCCTGTTCCTATATGTAAATCTAGGGTGGTCCCCCACTATCTTACTAATCTCTTCATTCACCCCTAGGACAGACCAATATTTGCCAAAAATTTATGTAAGTTCTTTATTGTCCATGGTGTAATATAACGGTACTTTCAAAAAACAAGAACTATTTGTAACAGGATCTCTGGATAATTCTTTTTGTGTTCCAAAATAGGGAGCAGCACTACCATCTCATAGGGACTGAATGTCTACTAAATGCTGTGATATCTCATTCATAGAATAGCCTCTGGATAAAAGTCTATCTTTAAACTCAGAAATCTCTTTAGAGAAGCATTTATCCATAGCGTTTAATCTTGAAATCCTAACCCCTTGACCTCTTATCAAGTTCTTGAAGACATATCCTGGATGCATGCTAGATCTCAATAAGTAGGTGTTCCTATAGCATGGCTTACGAAACACCCCAGTATTGATTAAACCATTACCTAGCTTTTCTATGAATAAATCTAAGTATTCTATTCTGTTATAGAACCGATTTATTGTAAATTTCAAACACTCTGTCAAATTGTTGAGTGTATTATAAAAATCAAGAAGTAAAAAGCCGGTAAAGCTCGTTAAATGGTTCACTCACCAAAGCAAAAACACAATAGTCAAAAGTAGCTGTGAACCAACCACCAGGAACACTCAGCTGTAAATTCTTGATACTCAGAAAGCTGGAACAAGGGTATTCACCAAACAAGACATCCAAAGTTAATCCATGTACTTCACTAGAACGTGTTACTCCTTCCTTGACAAAAAGACGCTACTCTGTCATAAAACGAGCAATCTTTTATTGTGAACAAAAAAGAATAAGCGCTTTCACGCGGTTAAAACCACGCTTCATCAGATTCCATTACAACAATACATTGATTTAGACTTTTATATTGTCAAAGGCGGGAAAAGGCAGTAATTAATGTGTCAATTAACAGTTAAATCGCATCAGTAAATATGTCGCTAAGCAACAATTATAAACATTATATCTTTAAAGTCATCAGCGTAAAAAACTGAAATATACGTGAATATACATTAAATCATACATTCACATATGAATCAAGTGCAGAGTTTAAAATATCATGAACTACTATTTCAGACATATATTTATAAACCATTATGTTCACCCAATTAAAAAGCAGGAAACATAAACTTTATGTTGAGACAGAAAACCGTCCTCACGAATACTTTAAATTAATCAACATCTTGTAGTCGGCCAGTCTAAGCAATCGCATACAAGCCTTTCACTCTATTATGCCTAATATAGTTTCACCTGCCAGCATAGCCCAACTATTCAAAAGGCGAAGTAGTCTGGTCGATTCAAACTAGTGAAACACAATTCCGATCACCCTCATAAAAAATACTTCAAACAATCCAACATGTATATTCAAAGTTAGGATATGTGGCCACACTGAATATCAGTTTCAGCATAAACAAATGTGAGAGATGCACTTACCAGGCGATCACTTTCACTCTACAGCACCAATGCATGCCACAACATTTAAACACAAAAAAACACAAAAAACGGAGCTATATATCAGGCTAGAAAACGCCATCAATACATAAGTATATAAACCCTGAACAAAATAGTTCAGAAAATGCTGTAACGGCAAACAGCGGAACTGTCTTAATGAGGTAGTGCGTCTATGCAAACTATCGTAAACACGTGAATGTATAATGAACACTGTGAACCATGTTGTTAGTATAGCTCACAGTGAGTTTACTATTAAACTTCATTGTGTCTGACAACACATGCCAGACAAGAACGCCAACCAGAAATAAAAATAAAAAATAAAAACGGAAATACAAATCAAGTCCAAAAGCTGAATAATGATCTATTTAAGATCAAGCCAAGCAATCAACTTGTGCGATGCCAATCGCTGATCAATATATGTCAGAGACAGCAGTAATACTAATATATTAGATCAAATAAAAATCACATATCAATAATATTACATGCTAAACTTCCCGGTAAGCATTGTGCATGAACAGGATCCTCAAGTGTGAATATATATTAAATATATATGATATGTGCAATCAATGAAAATAAAATAAAATAAAATAAAATAAAATAAAATAAAATGGAATAAAATATAGAATAAAGTAAACACTAATGTGTAATCCAGAAGTACTGATATAATCAGGTCTTATTTATGAGAATAGGCTAACATGTAGCCCACCTTTCCAATTTTACCCAAATTTCATTTCATAATTAGCACATAACCTAATAAACAAACCTTATAGATATATAAAAGGAGATTTCTATATATATGTATAAACATAAACAAAGATGGAACATATATACAAAAATAAATGAGACATATAACATGTTATAGCCTCACATATCAAACTACTAATAAAAAATAAAAACATATATGCTAAAATATAAATGTAATCTCTCAATAGACATCCTGAGTGTGTAGTCATAGTACAGGAGTCACTTTGGAAGGTATTAAGTGCCTAATAATCAATGTTCATTAAAAGATCGATCAGAAGACGATCAAAAAGCTGATACATGTCTATTCATTAGATTCCATTTGGAGATTCTTGAAACCATATATTATCAGTCAGATTTATCAACAACATGGAATGGTGCTTGTATCTAAGCCCGACTGAAATACTAGGCTCAATTATATACCCTAGTTTATAAATTTCAGGATAAACAAACCTGAAATAGGTCTTATATAAAAAACCAATAATGTGTCTAGCATATTCCAATCACATCTAAGTAAACAAAATAGCTATAAATCTTATTATAAGCTATATAAAATTTTATCTAACATAAAAATATGAATCAAGACAACAAAAAATTTGTATAAATATATATCATATATATAGCACAACCCTAAACACATAAGTACCTCCTAATCTATGTTGAAACTAAACACTGGAATACATATATATATATATACATAATATTCACTACAAGGAACTGGGGTTTGATATAAAGAACCATTAACGTGATAGTAATACTGGTTTCAAAGATATGGAACTATTGATGCCTGGTGCTAAATGGGCTCCTAATTTCAGAATCCAGTGTAGTTCAGTGGTAGCCAGATTATTTTCTTTGTTACCTTCTCTATAATTTTCATTCACTATCTGCAAAACCCTGAATGTAAATGAGTGTGATGGATGCTCAATAACATGCTTTGCTAGTGCATTCGTCTCCACCTTCTTTTTGATGTCATATAGATGATTATAGATGCGTTCATGTAGTTTCCTTTTAGTTAAACCTACATAGAACGATGCACATTTGGTACAAGTAGCAAGATATATGACATTTCTAGAATTGCAGTTAGCAAAGAAATGTGGTATAAAGGTATATTCCATTGTTGGATGCTTAAAACTCTGTTCTTTTGTAATATATTTACATCTATTGCACCCATAACAAGGAAACGTACCTTGCTTATGTGAGGTAACCAAAGTTCTCCTCTGCCCTTCCACTGTGACGTGTGTATCTGTACAAAGAATCCGTTTAAGATTATTACTATTCTTGTATAGGAACACTGGATTCTCCCCTAAGAGCCTGTTGGTTGTAGGGTCTATAATCAATATGTGCCAATTATCTCGAATAACTTGCTGTATTCTATTAATATCACTGGTGTAAGTGATAACATATTTGATGGAACTTTTATGTGTAGAATTTAATTTCCCAAAATTCCTAATCACTTTAACTGCTGATGCAGAGTACTGGGGTTCCTTATGTAATATATCTCCCAAAATTTCATGCTTAATGTGTTTTACCATTGCAGGATCATAACCTCTGTTTATAAATAAATTCTCTAATAGCAAGGCTTCTCTCACAATATCAACATCCCTACTGCATAGTCTCATAACTCTTAGAAACTGGCTTTTAATGATTCCATAGAACACATGTCTAGGGTGCATGCTGTCGAAGGTGAGTAATGAGTTACGCCACAATGGTTTCCTATATAGAGATGAAATAATACTCCCTTCAGTGGTGAAACTGAGCGTCACATCTAGAAAGTTGATCATAGTGGTGGATGACTCTAGGGTAAATCTCAAAAAATTTGTGGTAGTTTCTAGATGGCTAAGGAAACCTTCAAAAGTAGAGATATTCCTTCCCATATAATAATGATGTCATCCACGAAACGCCTATACAATTGAACGTGTCTAAATTCTTCATGGGGAAAAAGGAACTGCTTCTCCCACCATAGGACCACCAAGTTAGCATAGGTATTAGCACAGGGGGTGCCCATGGCCACCCCCACTGCTGTAAATAATACCTGTCACCAAACAAAAACACATTATTATAAAGGATGAGCTCAAGTAATTGGCTTATCAGAATATTTCTATCACTACTAAATGAGGTCTCTTTACTCAGGAGATGTCTAATACTATCAATTCCTTCAGTATTAGGTATTGATGTAAATAGGCTCTTCACATCCAGTGTGATAAACGTGTACTGCTTACTCATATCTAACTTGATGTCCTTGATGGTGTCTAAGAGATCATAAGTGTCTCTTAGTATGGTGGGATGTTGATTCACAATTGGTCTCAACATATCCTCCACGAATTTGGATATATGGGCTGTGACCCAGTTGTCACCTGATACTATAGGTCTATAGGGTATTGGTAGGACCTCCTTGTGTATCTTCGGGAGGCCTTTAATGATAGGTATAACAGGAAATTCTATATATAGGAAATTGTATACTTCTTGGCTAACCTGACGACATATGAGTAAGTCATAGATGGTATCATGCACTCTACTTATGACTTGCACTACCTCCCTATGAGTAATAGTCGTATGTTTCTTCCTCAGATAATAAATCTGTCATACCTCTTAGATATTCATCAGTGTCTAACACAACTATCCCTCCTCCTTTATCTGCCGGCTTTACTACTACCCTAGGATCTTGCTTAAGGTAGTTCAGATGATGGAACTCTAAGGGGGTAAGATTAAAATATCTCCCAGCCTTATCGTTACTATTGAACATTCTATAGTATTGATGCTCACATGCTTTTAAAAAGCATTCCACATGTGGCAGCATGGGGGGTGT
Organism: Protopterus annectens; assembly: GCF_019279795.1. Taxonomy (NCBI): domain Eukaryota; kingdom Metazoa; phylum Chordata; order Ceratodontiformes; family Protopteridae; genus Protopterus; species Protopterus annectens. The sequence goes on along the minus strand of NC_056736.1, from coordinate 799,565,828 downwards.
GAATACACTGTTGGTTTTATAACTTATAGTGTCTGGGATATCAACTCTACTTACTTCTTCAGTCCTAAAGAATAACCTCAAGCTTAAACTTCTACAAAACATTCTCAAATCTATCAGAGTTTCTGTTAGTTTAGCATTCACAGCTGGTATAAAGTTGAGACCTCTATTAAGAACACTAATACTATGGGGATCCAAAGAAACACTAGAAAGATTAAACAGAATGTCCAGAGTCAATTTTTCTTCCGTCTGTTCAGAGGATATTGCTCCCCCGAGTTCTTTCTCTTTCTGGAGTCTCTGCTGCGAGACCTTCCTCTGTTGTTGTAATTCACCTGCTTCTTCAGATACGGTAAAAAAGCCCCAGTAGAGGAAGTCATTGTGGTAGCATTCTTGGGAATGGTACCCGTTGGATGTGAAATGGGGCGAGCATAAAATAGTGTTTACGTATAGTTTGCATAGACGCACTACCTCATTAAGACAGTTCCGGCTGTTTGCTGTTACAGCATTTTCTGAACTATTTTGTTCAGGGTTTATATACTTATGTATTGATGGCGTTTTCTAGCCTGATATATAGCTCCGTTTTTTGTGTTTTTTTGTGTTTAAATGTTGTGGCATGCATTGGTGCTGTAGAGTGAAAGTGATCGCTCTGGTAAGTGCATCTCTCACATTTGTTTATGCTGAAACTGATATTCAGTGTGGCCACATATCCTAACTTTGAATATACATGTTGGATTGTTTGAAGTATTTTTTATGAGGGTGATCGGAATTGTGTTTCACTAGTTTGAATCGACCAGACTACTTCGTCTTTTGAATAGTTGGGCTATGCTGGCAGGTGAAACTATATTAGGCATAATAGAGTGAAAGGCTTGTATGCGATTGCTTAGACTGGCCGACTACAAGATGTTGATTAATTTAAAGTATTCGTGAGGACGGTTTTCTGTCTCAACATAAAGTTTATGTTTCCTGCTTTTAATTGGGTGAACATAATGGTTTATAAATATATGTCTGAAATAGTAGTTCATGATATTTTAAACTCTGCACTTGATTCATATGTGAATGTATGATTTAATGTATATTCACGTATATTTCAGTTTTTTACGCTGATGACTTTAAAGATATAATGTTTATAATTGTTGCTTAGCGACATATTTACTGATGCGATTTAACTGTTAATTGACACATTAATTACTGCCTTTTCCCGCCTTTGACAATATAAAAGTCTAAATCAATGTATTGTTGTAATGGAATCTGATGAAGCGTGGTTTTAACCGCGTGAAAGCGCTTATTCTTTTTTGTTCACAATAAAAGATTGCTCGTTTTATGACAGAGTAGCGTCTTTTTGTCAAGGAAGGAGTAACACGTTCTAGTGAAGTACATGGATTAACTTTGGATGTCTTGTTTGGTGAATACCTTTGTTCCAGCTTTCTGAGTATCAAGAATTTACAGCTGAGTGTTCCTGGTGGTTGGTTCACAGCTACTTTTGACTATTGTGTTTTTGCTTTGGTGAGTGAACCATTTAACGAGCTTTACCGGCTTTTTACTTCTTGTTTGCTGCTTTCTTTGGCCGCTATACTCTGTACATCATGGAATCAGCTGCTTACTCTGAACCGGAGTCGAGGGATACAGTGTCTGCGTGGAGAAGCTTACCACATTCCAACGATAACCCTTTATTGTCTCTGGATCTTATGAAAGACTTGAATGTTGTGCATCCTCAGAGTAATGGTGAGAACCTTACAGAATTCTTTCCTATGTTGAAAATATTTGAAGATAATCTCTATCAGCTACAAAAGTATATTTGGCAACGGCTTCATTTGGAAGCATGTTTACATTTTAAAATAGTCCCCAGGGGCATGAGAATATTTTGTATGCCCACTTATGGGGACTCACACCCACAACTGTTAAAACGTTGGCAGGATCTAAATATTGAACTTGGATTCAGCTATGCCAAATTATTGATTGAATATTTTCTACCTTTAGAGAAGGAACTAAGGGATAAGACTGATAGTCTCTACAAACAGCTGACTGAACGTTTTACCTCTGGCTTTTGTAGTGATAAAATTAAACATGTACTATCACAGATTAATCAGTTCAGTGACAGACTGAAAACCACCAAGCAGAAGAAATTGACCAGGGACTTTAATGACTTTAAAAGGGGCCAGGTCTTTATATGGCCACGACATCAGGCCACACAGAGTACAAACAGTGTAGCTGTTGATGGCAATTTGGAGAGGCCCACTCCCTCCAGTTCTAGTTATGCTCGGGTTGTGCAGTCTGCACATTCTATACCCTCTCATTCTACACATGAGGAAGAGGGTTCTTCAACTTCAGTTTGTAATGCTCCATTCGTTGTAGAGTTAACTGATACACCCCCTCCCTATCAAGAGGCTTTGAATGCTCGCCCCATTTCACATCCAACGGGTACCATTCCCAAGAATGCTACCACAATGACTTCCTCTACTGGGGCTTTTTTACCGTATCTGAAGAAGCAGGTGAATTACAACAACAGAGGAAGGTCTCGCAGCAGAGACTCCAGAAAGAGAAAGAACTCGGGGGAGCAATATCCTCTGAACAGACGGAAGAAAAATTGACTCTGGACATTCTGTTTAATCTTTCTAGTGTTTCTTTGGATCCCCATAGTATTAGTGTTCTTAATAGAGGTCTCAACTTTATACCAGCTGTGAATGCTAAACTAACAGAAACTCTGATAGATTTGAGAATGTTTTGTAGAAGTTTAAGCTTGAGGTTATTCTTTAGGACTGAAGAAGTAAGTAGAGTTGATATCCCAGACACTATAAGTTATAAAACCAACAGTGTATTCACACCCCCCATGCTGCCACATGTGGAATGCTTTTTAAAAGCATGTGAGCATCAATACTATAGAATGTTTAATAGTAACGATAAGGCTGGGAGATATTTTAATCTTACCCCCTTAGAGTTCCATCATCTGAACTACCTTAAGCAAGATCCTAGGGTAGTAGTAAAGCCGGCAGATAAAGGAGGAGGGATAGTTGTGTTAGACACTGATGAATATCTAAGAGGTATGACAGATTTATTATCTGAGGAAGAAACATACACGACTATTACTCATAGGGAGGTAGTGCAAGTCATAAGTAGAGTGCATGATACCATCTATGACTTACTCATATGTCGTCAGGTTAGCCAAGAAGTATACAATTTCCTATATATAGAATTTTCTGTTATACCTATCATTAAAGGCCTCCCGAAGATACACAAGGAGGTCCTACCAATACCCTATAGACCTATAGTATCAGGTGACAACTGGGTCACAGCCCATATATCCAAATTCGTGGAGGATATGTTGAGACCAATTGTGAATCAACATCCCACCATACTAAGAGACACTTATGATCTCTTAGACACCATCAAGGACATCAAGTTAGATATGAGTAAGCAGTACACGTTTATCACACTGGATGTGAAGAGCCTATTTACATCAATACCTAATACTGAAGGAATTGATAGTATTAGACATCTCCTGAGTAAAGAGACCTCATTTAGTAGTGATAGAAATATTCTGATAAGCCAATTACTTGAGCTCATCCTTTATAATAATGTGTTTTTGTTTGGTGACAGGTATTATTTACAGCAGTGGGGGGTGGCCATGGGCACCCCCTGTGCTAATACCTATGCTAACTTGGTGGTCCTATGGTGGGAGAAGCAGTTCCTTTTTCCCCATGAAGAATTTAGACACGTTCAATTGTATAGGCGTTTCGTGGATGACATCATTATTATATGGGAAGGGAATATCTCTACTTTTGAAGGTTTCCTTAGCCATCTAGAAACTACCACAAATTTTTTGAGATTTACCCTAGAGTCATCCACCACTATGATCAACTTTCTAGATGTGACGCTCAGTTTCACCACTGAAGGGAGTATTATTTCATCTCTATATAGGAAACCATTGTGGCGTAACTCATTACTCACCTTCGACAGCATGCACCCTAGACATGTGTTCTATGGAATCATTAAAAGCCAGTTTCTAAGAGTTATGAGACTATGCAGTAGGGATGTTGATATTGTGAGAGAAGCCTTGCTATTAGAGAATTTATTTATAAACAGAGGTTATGATCCTGCAATGGTAAAACACATTAAGCATGAAATTTTGGGAGATATATTACATAAGGAACCCCAGTACTCTGCATCAGCAGTTAAAGTGATTAGGAATTTTGGGAAATTAAATTCTACACATAAAAGTTCCATCAAATATGTTATCACTTACACCAGTGATATTAATAGAATACAGCAAGTTATTCGAGATAATTGGCACATATTGATTATAGACCCTACAACCAACAGGCTCTTAGGGGAGAATCCAGTGTTCCTATACAAGAATAGTAAGAATCTTAAACGGATTCTTTGTACAGATACACACGTCACAGTGGAAGGGCAGAGGAGAACTTTGGTTACCTCACATAAGCAAGGCGTTTCCTTGTTATGGGTGCAATAGATGTAAATATATTACAAAAGAACAGAGTTTTAAGCATCCAACAATGGAATATACCTTTATACCACATTTCTTTGCTAACTGCAATTCTAGAAATGTCATATATCTTGCTACTTGTACCAAATGTGCATCGTTCTATGTAGGTTTAACTAAAAGGAAACTACATGAACGCATCTATAATCATCTATATGACATCAAAAAGAAGGTGGAGACGAATGCACTAGCAAAGCATGTTATTGAGCATCCATCACACTCATTTACATTCAGGGTTTTGCAGATAGTGAATGAAAATTATAGAGAAGGTAACAAAGAAAATAACCTGGCTACCACTGAACTACACTGGATTCTGAAATTAGGAGCCCATTTAGCACCAGGCATCAATAGTTCCATATCTTTGAAACCAGTATTACTATCACGTTAATGGTTCTTTATATCAAACCCCAGTTCCTTGTAGTGAATATTATGTATATATATATATATGTATTCCAGTGTTTAGTTTCAACATAGATTAGGAGGTACTTATGTGTTTAGGGTTGTGCTATATATATGATATATATTTATACAAATTTTTTGTTGTCTTGATTCATATTTTTATGTTAGATAAAATTTTATATAGCTTATAATAAGATTTATAGCTATTTTGTTTACTTAGATGTGATTGGAATATGCTAGACACATTATTGTTTTTTTATATAAGACCTATTTCAGGTTTGTTTATCTTGAAATTTATAAACTAGGGTATATAATTGAGCCTAGTATTTCAGTCGGGCTTAGATACAAGCACCATTCCATGTTGTTGATAAATCTGACTGATAATATATGGTTTCAAGAATCTCCAAATGGAATCTAATGAATAGACATGTATCAGCTTTTTGATCGTCTTCTGATCGATCTTTTAATGAACATTGATTATTAGGCACTTAATACCTTCCAAAGTGACTCCTGTACTATGACTACATACTCAGGATGTCTATTGAGAGATTACATTTATATTTTAGCATATATGTTTTTATTTTTTATTAGTAGTTTGATATGTGAGGCTATAACATGTTATATGTCTCATTTATTTTTGTATATATGTTCCATCTTTGTTTATGTTTATACATATATATAGAAATCTCCTTTTATATATCTATAAGGTTTGTTTATTAGGTTATGTGCTAATTATGAAATGAAATTTGGGTAAAATTGGAAAGGTGGGCTACATGTTAGCCTATTCTCATAAATAAGACCTGATTATATCAGTACTTCTGGATTACACATTAGTGTTTACTTTATTCTATATTTTATTCCATTTTATTTTATTTTATTTTATTTTATTTTCATTGATTGCACATATCATATATATTTAATATATATTCACACTTGAGGATCCTGTTCATGCACAATGCTTACCGGGAAGTTTAGCATGTAATATTATTGATATGTGATTTTTATTTGATCTAATATATTAGTATTACTGCTGTCTCTGACATATATTGATCAGCGATTGGCATCGCACAAGTTGATTGCTTGGCTTGATCTTAAATAGATCATTATTCAGCTTTTGGACTTGATTTGTATTTCCGTTTTTATTTTTTATTTTTTATTTCTGGTTGGCGTTCTTGTCTGGCATGTGTTGTCAGACACAATGAAGTTTAATAGTAAACTCACTGTGAGCTATACTAACAACATGGTTCACAGTGTTCATTATACATTCACGTGTTTACGTATAGTTTGCATAGACGCACTACCTCATTAAGACAGTTCCGGCTGTTTGCCGTTACAGCATTTTCTGAACTATTTTGTTCAGGGTTTATATACTTATGTATTGATGGCGTTTTCTAGCCTGATATATAGCTCCGTTTTTTGTGTTTTTTTGTGTTTAAATGTTGTGGCATGCATTGGTGCTGTAGAGTGAAAGTGATCGCTCTGGTAAGTGCATCTCTCACATTTGTTTATGCTGAAACTGATATTCAGTGTGGCCACATATCCTAACTTTGAATATACATGTTGGATTGTTTGAAGTATTTTTTATGAGGGTGATCGGAATTGTGTTTCACTAGTTTGAATCGACCAGACTACTTCGTCTTTTGAATAGTTGGGCTATGCTGGCAGGTGAAACTATATTAGGCATAATAGAGTGAAAGGCTTGTATGCGATTGCTTAGACTGGCCGACTACAAGATGTTGATTAATTTAAAGTATTCGTGAGGACGGTTTTCTGTCTCAACATAAAGTTTATGTTTCCTGCTTTTTAATTGGGTGAACATAATGGTTTATAAATATATGTCTGAAATAGTAGTTCATGATATTTTAAACTCTGCACTTGATTCATATGTGAATGTATGATTTAATGTATATTCACGTATATTTCAGTTTTTTACGCTGATGACTTTAAAGATATAATGTTTATAATTGTTGCTTAGCGACATATTTACTGATGCGATTTAACTGTTAATTGACACATTAATTACTGCCTTTTCCCGCCTTTGACAATATAAAAGTCTAAATCAATGTATTGTTGTAATGGAATCTGATGAAGCGTGGTTTTAACCGCGTGAAAGCGCTTATTCTTTTTTGTTCACAATAAAAGATTGCTCGTTTTATGACAGAGTAGCGTCTTTTTGTCAAGGAAGGAGTAACACGTTCTAGTGAAGTACATGGATTAACTTTGGATGTCTTGTTTGGTGAATACCTTTGTTCCAGCTTTCTGAGTATCAAGAATTTACAGCTGAGTGTTCCTGGTGGTTGGTTCACAGCTACTTTTGACTATTGTATTATAAAAATCCATAAGTTCACCTAGAGTGCCTTCCCATAACATAAAAAGGTTGTCTACAAAACGACGATAAAATAGAGCATGTGTTTTAAATACAGGAAGATTACTGAGGGTTGTCTCCTCCCAGTGTGCAGGAAACATATTCGCATAGCTATTCGCGCATTGTGTGCCCATGGCGATGCCATGTCATTGTATATATAATTCATCATCAAATGTAAATACATTATTTTCTAGCACTTGTTCCAAGAAATATGTTATCAAATCAGTTTGAATTGGGGAATAAGTACTATGTTGAGTAAGATATCCATGGACAAATTGTATACCAAGATCATTAGGTATTACCGTAAATAAAGATTGTATGTCAAAGATGAGAAGAATAACATTACTTGGATCAGGGACATCTTTAAGACAACCATATAAATCTACTAAGAACTGCTTTGAGTCTTTCAAAACAATCTTATTCAAATCAATAACAGGTCTAAGATGTTTTTCTACAAAAACTGAAAGGGGTTCCGTAACCCAACCACCACCAGCGACTATTGGTCTCATTGGTGGTTTGGATGGGTTTTTGTGAATTTTCAGAAGCCCCTGTATAATAGGAATAAGAGGATTAATGACATGTAAATAACCAAAACTATCCTTAGAAATAAGAGAGCCCTCAAATATGTCTTGTATTGAATGGTGGACATTGTGCATAATCCTATGTACATCACTAACAGATATTTTAGTATAGAATTGAGCATCTTTCAAAAGGTCAAACATGGCCTCTAAATAGAAAGTACTGTCCATGACAACAGTCATGCCACCTTTATCAGCAAGTTTAATTATGATGGCGTTGTTGTCTTGTAATTGTTTCAAGGCTACATTTTCTCTATAAGTCAGATTATGTTTTCTTTTATGATGCTGACTACAGTTAGAAGCTGTATTGTCATAAAATTTAAATAATTCATCCTCTGTAAGCTTCATATATGGTTCTACTATAGAGTGATTAACAGGAACATAATTACTCAAGCTTTTCAAAGGAAAGAAAGAAGTCATTGGTGTGGATATAGATTCATCCTGTTTTTCACTATCACCAAAAGTTAGCCTAAGCATAATGTTACGACAGAAAAGTTTTAAATCTAAAATGGTGTCTGTCAACCTGATTCTGCAGGTAGGAATAAAATTAAGACCTTTAGACAGCACATTTTCCTCTTCAACTGAAAGTGTATATGATGATATATTCATAACTGACGATCTATTGCTTATCCCCACATCTTTTTGAGTGTCTGTTTGTGGATGAACTCCCTTGAATGTTTGCGTTTTTGTCTTCCTCGGCTCATGGACCGAGTCCGTCTCCACCCTTTTTCTTCTCTTACAGGTAGGGGAAAAGGGATAGAAAACCCTTCACCTAGACCAGTAGAGCCTTGAAGGGATTTGTTGACCTTCAGCCGAACAACTGGTTCAAGTAAAGAGGTTTTGTTTTCAACCAAAACATTAGGGTATAAGTTATGTCCTTGTTGAACTTCTATATTATGTGCATTATTAGAGGAGTTATTCACCGATCTAAATGAAGCTGAGTTATCTGTATCAGTAGCCAATATCAACTGTACACTGCCCTCAGATGTTACTATGTTAACGGAAGGATCCACAACATTTTCAATACTACTTGAAATGTTTTTGTTAACATTAACAGTATCACCTCTTGCAGGTGTATCCATTTCACTATTGTGAACATTCCTAAATCTTTCGTTAGCATTTGAAACATTATTAGCAATGTTAGGGTCATTATATACCCCAGTCTCTAAAGTTTGTCCATATCTGGGCCACATAAACACGTGTCCCAGTTTAAAGTCATTAGTATCTCTCATAATTTTGATTTTCTTTTGTTGCAACAGTTTACATTCAAATGCTGCTAGTCCATCCAATAGGCTTTCAAAGCAGCTGCATATATTTGCCGCTTACCTCTAAATTAAGTTGTTTCCATCTCGTTAGAAGTTCCGGGTATTGCTTGCCTTGAGTCAGCATGTTAAATACCTGTAGGCCATGAGGTACTATCTTTTTATCCAAGCAATATTGGAAATGGTGTCTCTGTGCCTGGAGTCTCTTCAGTTTAAGAAAATCTCTCTCTAAAGCATCTAGCGCTTGTTGGAGGCTTTCCAAGTCTCTAGTCACAGCCTCTCCTTGGTCATCAAGGGCATCCAATTCAAACTGCCATACGGCACCTTTCGTATGTGAAAGATACTGATTGAACTGTCTACAGAGCACATGTCGTACACCATCTGCTCTCTCTGGATTATAGCCCAATTCCACCAAGTCAGATTTGTCCATATTCTTGTTCTTGTGGTTTGTTATAAAGATAAAAATAAAACTGTATGATAAAAGATAACAAACCCACGAGATAAGTGCTGCATTGCAAACAGAAAAAATATAATAAAATAAGCAAACGATAGCAACGAAGCAGCCAACTATCACCAAGTAGTTAAAACTCATAAAGTATTTATTAAAATAACGAACAGTGAGCGCTTTTGCTAAGGAGCTTCTTCAGACTGACAACCATTAAAAAAGAGAATCCATCTTATATAGAAGGCTATAACCAATCACAAAAATACATCAATTAAATAGAAGAAACATTTAAAGATGTCAGAATAAACAGCCTAATATTGACCTAGTATGTAACACAGAGTATTAAGACAAATGTTCATACAAAACTTATATATGTGTATACAAAAAATACATGTAAAATAGCATATATAAATCAATCGTAAGCATCATAATCTATAATAATATCAAAATAATATTATAATGTAATATATAATAATATCAAAATATGTATATTAAAGAAAAATAAAGAAGACGCCCTTGAGTATATCACTTTACTTTGGAAGTCTGCGTTTTTTAAGTAATGGTTTTAAGGTGGCCCTTTCATTCATGCCATGGCCTCTATCGGCCGTAAGGATGATGATCCAATTATTTTCTCTGAATTTTGTATGATTTCTGATGCCCCCTTCCCTTATACTAACAGGTATGGTCTCAATTACTCTGAACAAAAAGTGATGATCATCACCAAGACAAGCTACATGCTTCGCCAGGGCATGATGTTCAGAACATTTCCTTATGTGGTAAATATGCTCCCGAATCCTATCACTAAGATACCTGTTTGTTTTTCCAACATAAAAAGAATGGCAGAGTTGACATTCTGCAAGATAGACAAGATGAGATGTTTTACAATTGGCCTCTATTTGAAACATGAAGTCTTTACCCAAATCTGGATGATAGAATATGTCAGAACTGTCATTTATTTATATATGCTATTTTACATGTTATTTTTTGTATACACATATATAAGTTTTGTATGAACATTTGTCTTAATACTCTCTGTTACATACTAGGTCAATATTAGGTTGTTTATTCTGACATCTTTAAATGTTTATTCTATTTAATTGATGTATTTTTGTGATTGGTTATAGCCTTCTATATAAGATGGACTCTCTTTTTTAATGGTTGTCACTCTGAAGAAGCTCCTTAGCGAAAGCACTCACTGTTCGTTATTTTAATAAATACTTTATGAATTTTAACTACTTGGTGATACTTGGCTGCTTCATTGCTATCGTTTGCTTATTCTATTATATTTTTTCTGTTTGCAACGCAGCACTTATCTCGTGGGTTTGTTATCTTTTATCATACTATAGTACAAATAACCAGATAGGCAGTGGGTCTAGTCTCGATACTGGCAAGTCTGTGTTTGTGTGTGTGTGTGTGTGTGTGTGAGAGAATCACATACTGTGTGGGTATACCACTTTTGACTTGTATACCACCCTTTACACTTCCCCTCACTCCAATTTAGTAGTCCTGTTGATGTCATTCACCTTAGAAGTACCTTTGGAGTAGATGAAATTGTATAAGCTCTGTGGTGCATCTGATAACTGCATAACACTATAGTAAAAATAACTAGATAGGCAGGAGTTCTAATCCCAATACTAGCAACTGTGTGTGTGGGTGTGTGAGAATCATGTACTGTGTGGGTTATACTATATTTGACTTGTGCACCACCACCCTTTACACTTCCGTCACCCTACTTTACTAGTGCTGTTGTTGTCATTCACCTTAGAAGTACCTTTGGAGAAGATGAACTTGTGTAAGCTTCATGGTATGTCTGCTAACTGTGTAATATCATAATACAAATAACTAAATAGGCAGGAGTTCTAATCTCAATACTGGCGACTGTGTGTTTGGGTGAAAATCATGTACTTTGAAGGTTATATAATTTTGAGTTATGTACCACCATACACATCCTAATTTAGCAGTCCTGTTGATGTCATTCACCTTACAAGTACCTATGGATGAGGTAAAATTGTGCAAGTTCTGTGGCTCATCTGATAACTGTGTAACACTATAGTAGACATAAATAAATAGGTAGGAATTCTAATCTCAATATTTGTGTGTGTGTGTGTGTGTGTGTGTGTGTGTGTGTGTGTGTGTGTGTGTGTGTGTGTGTGTGTGTGTGTGTGTGTGTGTGAATCATATCTTGTGTGGCTGATAACCACTTTGATGTGTGTACCATACATGGCAGGTGACCACCTTCTGATGCCATTACTTTATATAGTGTGGTAATGGCATCTGCCTCACATGCAGCATGTGAAACCATTGTACAGGTCATACCAGCCCTCTGTACAGATGTCTCTGGAACATTCAGATGCATGGAACTTATTAGTGCTCTGTTTACTTTAACAATGCCCATGTATGTGATATTATTGTCAAATTGGCCACAGTGAGTGTACTGATACATATGGCAGCATCAGGTATCATACCTGACTGAAACAGCATACTGATACAATGTCTGCTTCCCTCACACTTGTCCAGGCTTGTTGGTGCAATACATGAGTCCAGATGCTTGGTTTTACAAGTGAATTGTTCATGTCATGTGTCACATTAAAGGTTGGGAAAGGTGTGGACTGACATATCGTGGCCTCAATCAGTATATATTAGAAACAAATGACATCTTAACAGGTTTGTGTACACATTTTATATCCATTGTATAGCAGTAATGTTTCACACATGTCCCTACCTTAATCAGTTTGTCCAAAGCATTTTGCTGGTGACTATCCAGATGTCTTGCACTGACAGGTTGTGATGTATGCTACACAAATGTTACATTCTCTTTAGATATGACACTGTGGTGACCACTGTGATGCAATACAATTAACCCCACCAGAAGTGAACATGCACATAAAGCAATATAGCTAATAGTTATAGTTGTGTGCATGGTAACTTGCATGCCCTCCATATGCCTGGGGTATTGCCAAAGCACAAATGAAAAATTCCATACTCACCAGCTTCAGTCTGCTGTCCCATACTCAGACCAGAGTGACCTATGTAGTTGTGGGAGAGAGGTATTGTTAGCAGACTCACATGTGCCCTTGGTGATGGATGGATGCAGCATGTATGCACATTTACAGTACAACACCCAATACTACAAAATTTGCTGTCCTTCACCATAGATTTGTACTTCTGTGCATTAGAAATCCCCATCCACAACTGCAATATGACCTTGCACATGCATGTAGATACTGTACAGAAAGAAGTATGTCTCATACAGTACTCTACTAATCCCCACTGGGACCTTACCTGCATGCTCCTTGTCCATTGTGTGGGTGCCACTCACCTCCAGCAAGTCGGGCTTTGTACCCTGGTGTTGTATTGTGATGGGTAGCCCAAGCTCGGCAAGGAGCTCCTCATTTAGTGTCAGTGGGGGCTGCATGGCGGGCCCCCAACTGTGGTTGTGGGGTCCCTGGCCATGGCAGTAGCCCTTTGCCAGGCATGGCGTATGAGGTTGGTGGCATGATGCTGCACCTACTCATATGTATGTTCGTGCAGGCCCACCTCATTTACCCTGTAGACAGGGTCATCCCACAAGTTTGTCCTCTCCCACAGATGTTGCTGGCTTTGGCCCAACAGTACTTGATGTTTCTGTATTATGGCTTCCACTATCAGGTTGCATTCCGCTGGCGAAAAGGTTTCCCTCTGGTGATGTGAAATTGCACCTGGTAGACACTAACAAGGAAACACATCACAAGACCCCTTATATTTGGCAACAGTATGTCCAGTACCCACACATATACCTTGGATACCAGTAGCCAACACTCACAACCATACCAGTAGCCACCACTCACAACCACACTATACCCCTTTAATCTATCAGCACAGTATCAGCTTGCATTGCACTCCTGGTCCTGATGAGTCATATTGCCCACAGTGAGGGCAAGTTGATTGCATAATCCATCATTCCTCATTCAGGTCTGTGTAAATGGATAACATTAGCCACCTTCCATGCAGATGGTGTGTGGTTGGTGCTGCGGCTTGGTGTGACTACAGTGTGTAATGCAGCTGGGAGCACATGCCTGAGTTCATGTAGGATGCAGACAGGGATGATATGATGTCCAATGGATACTTACATTTGTTGCCTTTCAGTAGGCAATATGTACCTGCTCACTGGTGATGAGGGAGGGGTGTGGGTGCAGTACATATCCACCTATAGTGATGCTGAGCCAGAGAGTGATGTTTGCCCTAACCCTATCTGGAGCAGGTTGCCTGTAGCTATGCTGTGTGTATGTGATCTGATTGGCCACCATTACAGGTTGGGTTGGTTTGTTGCCTCTGAGATTGCAGACATATTGGAAGATGGCCTTGTGATTGTCCTTGGTGGATGTCTCCAATGTGTACTCACACTTGGCCTTGCCATAATCCACCAGCAATCTTATATGCTTGTTCAAACAATGGCTGACGTGATGCCAGGTTGGTTCCTGCACCTACTTTGCCCTCTACAGCCACTATAGGGACCATGTCTGTGGTTTGTGTAATGCTGCTGTCCAGCAAAGGGGATTACTCTACTTTGGTGGAGGCAGGTATAACAAGTATGGTATTGCTGAGTCCATACAGTCATGTATGTGTTCATTCAGTTATTTTTAGTGGGCATGGACACCTCCCCAATTTAGTAATGATAATCATGTTTATTGTACTAACCGTGGCTGTGTCAGGGCAATGCAACAACCAGTAGCTGTAGAAATTCACTCTTTTAGGTGCACAGTAACTAATATTACACACATGTACAACATGTACAGCTTTTTTAACTGACATTTTGCATCCCATGTCTGTTTTCATGAGGTGGAGACATACACCTACTCATACTGACATGTGCATAGGTAATACCTCACATAGATGTCTGTTCTATGTCAGTATGGCACACTGTATTGACACTCTTGCTGCACAGTCATCCCTCTCAACCTGTTACAGCAGGACATCTGTAGGATGCCATACATACATGAGTGCAATGGGACAAAAATCAGTGACAGTGTCTCAATATTGATGTAACATACTTGAGTCATTCAATAGCACAGCAGCTTTTGCACTGACAGCCATCCCCTGGAGCATGTCCAACAGTCATATGGCAGGAAGAGAGGATAAAGGCTAGGAGGGTGGTATTGAGGGTAAGAATTGTTAATGTTGACAGTATGACTGGTATAGGGACTGGGCTAGCTGGTATGATGGCCAGGGGATAGTTGATATATTGTGTGTGTGCAAGAGACCACATGGAAGAGGATTATGGCTGAGTGTATGGTAGGCAGGTCACAATTGTGCTATCATGGTGTGGACTGGAGGAGGAAGGGGTAGGGCTTCTGCTAAAGGAACGGTATGCCAACAGTGTTTTTGGAGGATGAAATAAGTGTCTGATAGAGTGATGTTTCTGAAGTTGTAAGCTGATGCTGTAATGATGACAGTTATTAGTGCATATGCTATGCAAGTTGGTTGTGTGATGGATGAGAAAGAGAAATGTGACATCAGTTGGATGACATGGTGATGACTGTACCCAAGGGTGATAGACTGGTCTCTGCAGGAGATGTCAATGGGCATGTTGGTAAAGGGAACAGAGGGGATGGGGAATTGATGGGTATGTATGGTGTTAAAATGAATGGAGATGGTGAGATGGTAGTGGACTTTGCAAAAAGGATGGACATGGCTGTGGTGAATACATACTGTAACATGATGGAGGAGCATAGGGTGACATAGAAGAGTGGAGTAAGATACACACAGGTAGAATATATCCAATGTAGGAAAGCCAGTTTGAAGGAGATTGGAGACTGTAAAGTGGTGACAGGGGAAAGTGTATTTAGGCAGCAGAGAAAGTTGGTATGTAAGATGATGTTGGTGATTGAGATGAGGAGGAGTGTGGGGGCAGCATCAAGGATCAAATTGTGTGAATTGGAAAAGGGTGATTGTGAGGGGGAGTTCAGGGAAGAGTTGTGACAAGCACTGGGTGTCAGTGATAATCTAACAAATATCCTGTTAAGTACAGCAGAGCTGGTAAGGGAGACAGCTAGAAGTGTGCTTGGGGTGACATGGATGGAGGAAGCAGTACAAGGACACCTGTTGGTGGACTGAGGAAGTACTAGACAGTATACAGAGACAGGTTGGGGAAGAAGAAGTGGGATTGTCAGAGAGATGAAGAAAGTAGACAGGATTATGAGGAGATGATGTGCATAGCAAAAAGAGAGGTGGCAAAGGCTAAGGATGGGCATATGAAGAGTTCTATGACAGGTTGGGCACTAAGGAGGGATAAAAGGAATTGTATGATTGGCTAGACAGATACACTGAGCTAGGAAATATGTGCAGCAGATAAGGGTGATAAAGGATGATGAAGTATATGTACTCACAAGTGAGGAGAGTGTGTTGAGCACATGGATAGTGTACTTTGAGAGGCTGATGAATGAAGAGAATGAGACAGCGAATGTTGGATGATGTGGGTATGGTGACTCAGGAAGAGCAATGGTTTAATAAGGAGGATGTAAGGATAGCTATGAAAAGGATGAATACTGGCAAGCCTGTTGGTCCACATTACACAACTGTGGAATCATGGAGTTGTTAAGGGGAAATGGCAGTGGTATGTTAGCCAGACTGCTTACTGATATCTTGGGAAGTGTGAGGTTGCATGAGGAGTGGAGAGAAAATGCTTGGATACGTTGTTAAGAATGAGGTTGATGTGCAGAGCTATGATAACTACAGAGGGATAACATTGACCAGTCACAGCATGAAGTTATGGGTAAGAGTAGTGGAAGCTAGGTTACACAGGGAGGTGAAGAGTACTGGTCAGCAGTATGTTTTCATCCGTGGAAAGGGCACTACCAATGTGATGTTTGCTTTGAGACTGTTACTGGTAGAATACAGAGAAGGTCAGGAGTTGCTCTGTGTCTCTCTGGACTTACAGAAAGCATATGACAGGGTGCCTAGACAGGAGTTGTGGTATTGTATGATAAAATCATGAGTGGAAGAGCTATATGTAAGAGTGGTACAGGATATGGACAAGGGTGGTGTGACAGTATTGAGGTCTGCATTGGGACTGACGAATGTGTTTAAGGTTGAGGTGGGATGACATCAAGGATTAGCTGTGAGCCCTTTCTGATTTGCAATGGTGATGGACAGGTTGACAGACAAGATCATACAGAAGTCCTCGTTGACTATGTTGTTTGCAGATGACATTGTGATCTATATTGAGAGTAGGGAACAACGTTTGGAGACCATGGAGAGGTGGAGATATGCTCTAGAGAGGAAAGGAATGAAGGTCAGCAGCACTAGGATAGAATACCTGTCTGTGAATGAGAGGGAGGATAGTGAAATGTTGAGGATGCATGGAGTACATTTGGCAAAGGTGGATGTGTTCAAATGATTGGGATCAACATTTCAGAGTAATTAGGACTATGGAGGACAGGTGAAAACGAAAGTACAGACAAGATGGAGAGGGTGGAGAAGAGTGTCAGGAATGATTTGTGACAGACAATTACCAGTAAATGTGATATGTAAGGTCTACAAGAAGGTAGTGAGACCACCTATGTTATATGGGTTGGAGACAGTAGAACTGACAAAAAGGCAAGAGTCAGAGCTGCAGATGGCAGAGGTACAGATGTTATGATTTGCACTGGGTGTGATACGGGTGCACAGGTTTAGCAATGTGTATATGACAAGCTCAGGCCATGTTGGATGGATATGAGACAAAGTTGGAGAGGCAGCATTAAATCAGTTTGGACATGTGCTGAGGAGGGGTGCTGAGTATATTGAGAAAAGGATGGTAAGGATGTAGCTGCCAAGTAAGAGGAAGAGAGGAATGTTTCAGATAAGGTTTCTGGATGTGGTGAGAGAGGAAATGCAGGTGGTTGGTGTGAGAGAGCAAGATTCAGAGGACAGGCAGAAATGGCAACAGATGATACTCTGTGACAATCCCAAATGGGAAAAGCCAGAGAACAATGAAGGGGGATGTTGTAATGTCAGTCTTCAAAGATGTGGCAAAGATTTGACAGCCATAACACAACTCTATGGGTAAATGACTACAAATATAAGGCACACATATGGTCAGTGTGCAGAACACTGGACAGTTGAATGGTATGAGCTCAGCATAAAACATGCAGTTCAACACACACATCTGCAGCAGTTCTTTACTATGCAGATACCATGTATAGGTGTCTCACATTTCTGAGACAAACAAGTATATCCTAGTTGTATTCACAAGTAAGATATGGATATGTACAACATTCCAATAGCTGGCCTAGCATTGTCAGTACTGTTCAACACACACTCTAGTATTAGTGATTTGTGCGCCATCCTTTCCTGGGGCCTTACCTATGATCTATGTCTCTGCAGACAAGCCCAGATGCTATGGCCATAGGTTCTGATCAGCAATATATTAGTACAGCAATCTCTGTTGAGACATATATGTTAAACTTCCTCTCTCCCATTCTTACATACCCCCTACTGCAGTCCATTACATGTCTACTTGTTCGACATACCTGTCTTCATATTTTTCCAAGTGTAGGTGGTTATATGCTATTTGTTTTTTTTTTCTGTTTCTCACTCTCCCACACATGTGGGGTGTACATATGTTTTGCATAGGCAGCAGATTGCCTTTTGTAGGTAATGCTCTTGAGCAGGTTATGGCCTGTGCACCAATTATTGTCCCCCACTTGCTAATCGCATGCAGAACAGCTGCGTCATTATTCCTATAGACAATGGCATGGCAACACACTGCTATAATTGGGTACTTTATGTGGGTGTAGCCCCTTTACTTTGCCTGTGAGGGAAACTTCATGGAGGTATGCGAACAACAGCATCAGAGAGGGCATGTCATGTTACTCACTATACACATACTTTGGAAACTCACACTATGAGCTCTGTGCCTCCTGTGAAGACTGCATAATACTGTAAGATCACTAACTAGATGAGTAGGGACTTCAAACTCAACAGTGGTAATTGTGATTGTGTGTGTCTGTGTCTGTTAACATTACTCTATGTGTGATGGATGAACACAATACCCTCTGTGTGTGTTGAAATTACAAATCTGAGGTGTGTTACACCCACTACACTTACCATAGTCCACTCTACATAAGATGCTGATGTCAGTCACCATTCACTTACCTGTATACACCCCTCAGCCCTATAAGCTACATAGCACATGCAAAAACTGTTCTACAGACCTGTCAATTGTGTACATCTGTACCCTGGATATGACACACTCAATGTGTTTCCACACTGCCATACCCCTTGTAGTCTGAACGGACACATCCTGCTGATACACAGACACCTAGAAGACAAACAAGAATACATTATGGAGACCACATGCTGTCATCAGTAATAATAATAATGCATTATGGCTGACAGTTACACACTCTGATGAGTAACCATTAAACATGCTGGCTGTCACCACTACACAGCATTTCATTGCTAAACTGTACTAAGTTCTAAGTTCACCCTGTGCATCAGAACCATATTAGCATGTCCCTGCATTGATGGTATACATGACAGGTGTGTGGCACAGGTATCATCATATGGTCATGGTGTGGTGTGGGTTTGCCAGAGGCCTAGGCTGGGCCATTTGGTTGACATCATGTTTGTGTGTTTGGGGGTTGTATGTGAGATTGGTCATACAGAGGTGTTGTGAATAAATCTGGAGGTTACTTTGCTGTGATGGTGATATGTGTGTGTATGGATGCACACAGTAACACCATGCTGCTGCCCTACACAGGGGTATGTTGGACAGCTGTGGACCATACATGGCAGGGTGCACAGTTCACCATCTCCAGCCATGGACATGGAAGCTGTGCCTGCCAGGAGACCCACGGGCACCACCAGGCCCAAGGCCAGATGCACTACTACTCCCCAATGGCAACTGGCATCTGCTGGATCCACATCCCTGTTGGAATTAACAAGGACCACGTGCCCATGGCCTGCTCCATCATGGTGTGGACAGCATCCCCCCTGCAGTTGTGCTGCAGGTACTGCCACTATGAGAGTGAGAAGTTGCATGGCCATGTGGACCCTCAGCTTCTGTGGTGCTGTCCCACATCCACGTGGCCGATGGCCAACTCCCACCACATGCTCTATCACAGACATTCCACGTTCAAGGATTGACATGCCATGGTCAAGGATTCCCATCATGTCACCCAACCATCTATCCATGACCTCAGCATAATAACGGTGGGCATCAGCAAGATCATGGAGGTTGTCACGCATAGCAGGAAGAGTAGCATTCACAGTCCTGAGAAGCTGTCTGGTGTTATGTACAGTACATGCCTGTGCCTCCATGATGGACCAAAACATGCAAATGGTGACACTTGCTGTGGCACTTGTGACAGGGGAATGTCAGGCAGCAGGCCCCCTTTGAGCACCCCTACCCGTTTGCCTGTGTGGGACCTCACCTGTTCTCTGGCTATGGATGGTGTCTACAGACACTTTCCATAGTCACCACACTTGCCTGTCCCATGCCACTACCCACCAACTGTCCATCATCTAAGGCCAATGGTCATTGAGTATGTGTGAGCATTGTGTCTGTGTGCGAGGATGGGGTGGAAAAGATTGGGATGCCAACCAATGACATGGATCCAGCCCCTGACAACTCAGCCTGTGCCTCACTATAGCTATCATCATTGTCAGAGTATGTAGACACACTGGCATCAGTTCCCAAGTGGGAGAGACCCCGACCCTCATTGCCACCTGTGAAGGGAAGACAATAAATGTAAATTAATACCTGTACATTATGGTTGGCTGCCCCACACACAGCCATGCACACAGACACTTACAGGTGAGTTGGCACAAAGCTGTTACACAGACCTCAAATTACCCAAAACGTGACATGCATGACACACAGAACCCTCATCATCATGTATTGCAGTCATTCTCAATCCTTGTTACTAACAATATACATGTCTGGAATGCATGAGTACTGTTAGTAGGTAACGTCCATTCACCTAGTACACACTGCACCCATGTACACATAATTACTGCTCAGCTGTGTAGCACAGTGGCAACTACTGTAGACCATACCTCACAACTGTTAAAATCATTGAAGAATGTGTAGATGCCTGACACATATGTTTGCTCTGTCCCTCACAACCCCTATGTGTTTGTCTGACACATAATTGGGATGATATGAGGACTGATGTCACTAATGACATACATTCGATCTGCACACATCATCACCAACAGTGAATGTATGTTCAAACAAATCCTGTTATACCAACAACCTTCTAAGCTTAACATGGATATGATAAGTGGACACATCGCTGTTAACATGGCAGGCTCTTGTGTCATATAAAATGAGACCACAATACTGCATTCAAAAACATTACCCACCTTAAATGTGACATATGACCTGCCCAATCCAATTGTGAACATAATGTTTGGTTTAACAAGTTAATTTTTCATGTTATGGTCACATTACAGGTTGGAAAAGGTGTGGAATGTAATATTGTGGTCTCTCATTGTATATATCAGAAACACTTGACATCTTGACGGGTGTGTACACTGTGGTATCTACTGTATAGGATTAATGTTTCAGATATCTCCCTACCATGGTCCATTTGTCCCCCCAGTTTTTTGGACTGTATCCACATGTCTTGCACTGACAGGTTGTGAGGTATGTTGTAGGAATGTTACATTACCCTCAGATAGGCCCCTGTGGTGACCACTGTGATCCACTGCACTTAACACCACCACATGTGAACATGGACATCAAGTAATATGGCTAGGTGTGTATTGGCAAAGCACAAACCAACAATTACATACTTACCAGCTACAGGCTGCTGTCCCAGTAGACCAGAGGAAGCTAAATATGTGTGGGAGAGAGGTACTGTCAACATGTGGCCTTGGTAGAGGGGGTAGCAGCATTTCTGCACATTAACAATACAACCCCCAATAGTACAAAATATGCTGCCCATCACCATAGATGTGCACTTATGTGCATTACCAAACCCCATCAACAACTACTATCTTATCTGACATATGCATGTAGATACTCTACAGATACAGATTATGTGTGCTAAAGTACTCTAATAATGTGCACTAGGGCCTCACTTGCATGTTCCTTGTCAATTGCATCGGGGACACCCACATCCATGATACTGGCTTCATGGAGATGTTCTGCTCTAGGTGGGTGCCTCAAGGTTGGCAAGGAGCTATAAGTGGGGGCTACATGAGAGGGCTCCCACCTGTGGCTGTTGCTTCTCTGGCTATGGCAGTAGCCCTTCACAGGGCATTATGTAGGAGGTCATTTGCATGATGCTGGAACTGTTCATACATTCTTGTGTGCAGGCCAGCATCATTTACTCTGTAGACTAGGTCATTCCACAGGGTGGTCCGCTCCCGCAGATGTTCCTGGCTGCATCCAAACATCATGTTGTAGTACTGTATTAGGAATTCTACAATTTCAGTGGTTCCTGCTGCACTGTATGGGGGATTTGGGATATGATGCATCCTGCCTGGAAGACAAACAGTGAAACACATCATAGCACCTTATGCAGTTGTCAACACTATGGACAGAAATTGCACATCAACAGTGAATATTTCCTGCCAGCACTCAACTACACCATACCCCTGTAATCTATCAGAACAATATTAGCTTGCATTTCTCTCATGGCCCTGATGCGTCATATTGCCCCCAATGATGGACAGTTAATTGCATAAACTTCTATTCCCCATTCATTTCTGTGTAGAGGGATGACAGCGGCCATCTTCCATGTGGATGTTGCGTGGCTGTTGCTGAGGCTGTGTTTGAATACAGTGTGTGATGTCACTGTGAGCACTAGACTGAGTTCATGTAGGATGCAAACAGAGATGTTATTAGGCCCCATGGAGAGTTGCTGTTGTTGCCTTTCAGCAGGCAATATGTACCTGCTCACCATTGAGGGGAAAGGTGCAGTTGATGTGCATATTCCCCTATAGAGATGGGTGGACAGGAGTGGTGATTTTCACACCTAACCTGTCTGATGCAGGTTGCCTATATCCATGGCATGTGTGTATGAGGTGTGATTTAACACCAGTGCATTGTGAATTGTGTTGTTGCCTCTGGGACTGACAACATATGCAGAGTCACCCTTGTGACTGGCTTTGGCAGTGTGGATATGTGTGATTTGTACTCATAGTTAGCCTTGCATGGAGTCACCTGTGACCTTACATGCTTTTTCAGATAGAGGTGGAATGCTTCCAAGTTGTTGTCTGCACCTATGTGGCCCTGTACAACAATATAGGAACCTATTATGTGGTTTGTGTATTGCAGCTGTCGACCAAAGGGGATTATTCTACCTTGGTGGAGGTGGCTTTTACAGGTCAGGTACTGCTGAGTCCATACAGTTACTGTGGATATATAAGTGTACACACCTGTGTTACAATGCCTGGTCTTTGTGCTATTGTAACTTCACACACAATAACTCATTTCAAAATAATTCCCACCTTTAATGTGACCTATAGCCTGTACGATTCCATTGAAAACATAACATCTGTTGTAAGAAAACATATGCAAATTGAAATCACTACAATAAGCTGTTTGCATGAGTGTGCACACCCTTACACAGATACTTTGTAGAAGCACATGTTGAGATAATGACAGCATTCAGTCATCTTAGGTCAGAGCCTATCATCATGGCATATCTTTACTTGGTAATAAACAGTGCTACAAATATGTTAATTACTGAGGGCATATCTTGTGCACAGCCCTATTCAGGGCAACCCACAGATTGTCTATTGGCTGTAGGTCAGGCTGGCACATTCCCAAACTGTAATTTCCATCTAGTGAAGCCATTCTTTTGCCAATTTGGATGTATGCTTAGGGTCATACTCATGTTGACAGACAAAATCCCTCTTCATCTTCACCTTTCTAGCAGACGACTGAAGGTTTGGGGACAAAACCAGTTGGTATATGCAACTGTTCATAATTCCTTCCATCTTGAGTGGAAGCTTAGTTCCAGATTTTGAAAAGCAACAGCACAACATGATAATTCCACCACCATGCTTCACCAGGGGAATGGTGTTCTTTTGGTGATGCAAAGTGTTGCGTTGAGCCAAACATACTTCCTGGAATTGTGGGATAAAGGTTCAACCATGGTGTCATCAGACTATTACACATTGTCCAATGTGCGTTTTCAAGACTTGATGTAGTGTTTGGCAATGTTTGTCCAGCCCTAGATGTTTTTCTGTGTAAGAAAAGGCTTCGATCTAGCAATCCTACCCCATGGGGCAGGCATATGGGGAATACAGAAGATTGTTATCACATGTGGTGCACACCCAATATTTGGCAGGCATCTCGTTCACTGTTGCTGTCAGTCCCCTGTCAGACTTCATGGCCAATTGTCATCTTGTCATTTCATCCATTTTGGATGGAAATTTAGGTTTGGGTAAATGTCAAATATATCCTACTAGGACAGTTGATCATTATTTGGGGTTAATCAGAGTCTTCTTAATTGATGGCATATGTTTAACCAAAAAGAGAATGCTGTGATTACTGCAAGAGGTGCATCAACCAAGTAATGGTTTATGTGTGTGCATATGTATGCAACCAGTTTATAGTACATTTCTTATGTTTTACATTTTCTCCCCTAACAGATTTGTTTGTTTGCCAATAGAATTGTAGAGGTTATTGGTCACATTCAATGTGGGAAGTATTTTGACAAGATTTTCTGTGGTCTCACTTTTGTATAGTACCCAAACCTGGCATTTCAACAGGGGTGTGTACACTCTTGATATCCACTGTATGTAGGTGTTCAGATAGCTGTTTGTGGTAGGCATGCACAGAGGGTCATAACACAGTTGCACACTTCTCCAATTACAACCTGATAATCATGCCTATTCTACTACCCATATCATTGTCATGGCAATGCAACAACCAGTACCTGTAAACATTTATGTCTGTTGTATGCACTGAATCTGATATTACACACAAGTAGAACATGCACAACTTACTTACATACATAGATAAGTAAGTTAATTGCACAGTAGGCTTTGCTATCACAGTGCTAACCTGGAGGATGTCTCACATTCATATCTAGGCTATTATGTTACAATGTAATTGTTAACAGACTTGACAACGGTTTGCCCAATATAACACAAGTCTATGTGTAAGTGACTACAGATATCAGACACACATGTGCTTATAAGACTGTACAGTTGAATGGTATGACTGACTATATCACAAGCATTTCAGCACACTCTTCTGCAACAGTACTTTACTCTGCACATGCTCTGTATAGTTGTCTCATATTTACAAGACAAAATGTGTATCATAGTTATATGCACAGGTAACATATGGATATGTACAACATCCCAGTAACTGGCCTAGTCACTACAGACAGAGCCACACACTATGGCCATCAGTTCTGTTCAGCAGTACATCAGTACAGCAAGTCTTGTTGAGATATAAGCTTTCAACCCCTATTTTCCATTATTACAGCCCACCAACTGCATTCAATTACATGCATATTTGTTTCACATACCTTTATTTTTCTGGATTTTCACAGATATATCCTTTTTTTTCCTCACACTACTTCAGCTTTGCACTGATAGACTGTCTATGATAGGGGTGGTTTGAATAGATGGGAGCTTGTCTTTTGTAAGTAATGATCATAACCATGTGATGGCCTGAGCACCAATTGGTGTTCCCCAGTTACTGATTGCATGCAGAGCAGCTGTGTAGTTATTCCAATAGTCAATGTCATGGCAACGCACTCCTATAATTGAGTACTCCATGTGGTCGTTGGCCCTTTCCCTTACCTGTGAGGAAGACATCCTGGAGGTGTGTGAGCTAATGCCTCTTAGAACAAGACCTCTGGAGACAAGCCAATTAAATGGTGGACAAGATTCAATACTTAGGGGCAGAATGTGAGTATTGCTGCTATATGTTTTGAACACTGCTTGTGTAACAGGGATTGTCTGAACATGCTACTTCTGCATGGGTTTCAGTCTGACAAAGTTCTGTGTCTACATAGCTCTCAACTGTAGGGCTATCCACATAATGGCCAGAGGTTTGCCTGTATGTTGGGTCTATTCCCCAGATGGGTGCTGTCCTTGGCAAATCAGTAGCATACTCTGGTGATTGCAATCAGTAAATGTTAACATCCATTTGTGTTTCAGACTTTATATCCCCTAGAAAAGATGTGTTACAACAAACCCTGTAACACCAGCAACTTTCTCAGAGTATAATAGCAAAATTTCAAGTATGGCCATGTTTTTTGGGCCTCTGTCCCATATTATGTCAGGCTTTGTACAGATGCCATACAGTAGGAGGTTGATAGGTAGGGTCTACCATTATTTTGTTCTGTCATTTTTGCTGAGGGGAAAGGGTGGGCAACATGTGGGACTTTGTACATTCAAGAGGTTGGTGTATGGAGAATGCTCTTAGATGCCCTTGTAACATATTTTATGTGAAGGAGAGTAACAAGTGTTTTAAAACTAGGCTGTTAGAATATGTGAGACATATTACTGATGAGAAAGAAGACAGTTCTATAGCTGTACATTTTAATAATTCTCACCATGGGGTAGTAGTCATGAAAGAACATTTGTTATGTACAGAATCAGTTTAAATTCTTAAATGTGATACTTTATCCCCTAAGGGGTTAAATGAGTAGTGTAATTGGAGGCTGTGTATATAAATGTACTTAAATGTAGTGGGTTACAAGGTACTGCTTTGGAAAAAGTCTGTTTCTTATTTTGATCAAACAGTCATAAAATAACAATTGCTATGTACAGAATCAATGTATGTTTTTAAATGCGATACTTTATCCCCTAGGGGGTTGAATTAGGAGTGTAAATGGAGGTGTGTACTTAAATGTACTTAAGTGTTAATTACTTCTCCTAAACAAGGAAAGTATTTCTTGTAATGTGTTACTCCTTGAAGGCTTTGCCAAAGACATCAGAGTAAAATGAACCTGTGTGAATTACTGGCTGTTTGTGTTTTTGTTTACTATCTTCAATCATTGTAGTTGTTTTGCTAAGAGGTCATTGTATATGTCTGGCTATTGTGCATGGCTTATCATGATTTTGTAGCAAAGTACTGTTCACTTATTATTTGGACTGGGGGATGTGAGTGTTATGGGTCCTTTTGTATCCAACTGTACATGCTGCCCCAGTTATGGGTGGTTTATCAGAAGTATATGTTTGTATGGGCCTTTAGAGACATGTATGCATATGTGTATGTATATATATATATATATATATATATATATATATATATATATATATATATATATATATATATATATATATATATATATATATATATATAAATATACACACACACACACACACACACACACACACACACACACGTTAGTATTTCTTGGTAATATATTTATATATTGTTATACATATATATGTATCTCCACACATATTATACATATATATGTATCTCCACACATATCTATCTCTCTCTCTATATATGTAAATATTTTTTTCATGTATATATTTGTAGATAACAATCATTCCTGATTGCACAGTTTGGCTTTCCTATTGTAAACTGACTGTACTGTATGTTATGTTGTAAAAAACATCCTAATATCTTACAGCTAAGATGGACTAGTAGTAAATTGCTATGACTATGGTGTATAGCATCTCGAGCTCAAGACTGAGCATGGCTGATTATTTTCTTGCTGGCCAGAAGAAAGGCTACTGGATACAGAGAGATTAAAGCACTTTTAAGCAGTTGTAAGTGGGTCTGCATGGGTTTGTGTGGCACTAAGTGGCGCTAAAACATGATCAAACCGATAGGCACTTAATCTGTATATGCTTCACTTCCTGACGCATACGAGTGCGCAAATATGCTTAGCAGAGCTAACTGCTGGTTATCATTCACATTTAAGCAATGCGTAAACCTGCTAAGAATAGCTTAGCCCTGGTAACCATTGCTCACATTCCAGTCTCATAAAATAGCAGAGTAATATCATGTAATAAGTTTATTTAATTTCATGTACATAACATGCTTTTATGTGCTCTCATTACAGTAGCAAGGGGTGTGACTATACTGTACAGGACACTTGGGTATACATGGGTAGTATCACATATTTTTTATTTGTTATTTTTTATATATGAGTAGTATCACATGTTATATGCACTTACACTTGCATGTTACACAAGCTGCAGTACACTGGTTGACATATATGATTCCACACATATTGTATTATGAAATTAGTACTTTTAACACTGCTTTTCCATGTAAATTAGATTACTTGTTGTAGTACTCCAACCATGCACCTCTGCATGCAGTGCTGGGACTCTGAGTACTACAATATCTTGCTCTTGGTGTTTCAGCTGTATGTTTTTATGTATCTCCTATTGGATATTAATATGCTATTATTATATTAACTGTAGAGTACTATGTTTTTTGGCCATGTCATTGAGGACTGCTTTCATGTAGTAATGGCATACATTTCAGTTTCAGACTTTTATCCTTCAGGACATTCATCCTAATGCATAACATGTTTGCTGTCCACTTTTTGTCTGTCCTCTGTGTAATTGTGCATATGTCAGTTATTGCTAAGGCCTTACAACTATGTAGGTCCCCACATAGTTTTGTGCTGTGGGCCTGGACACTGCTTCTAGCTCCAACAAATGGGACATCCTTCATGTGGGCCTTTGCCCTTTTCCTTGCCTGTGTGAGGGACATTACAGAGGTGATGGGCTACAGATTCACAGACAGTAGGTGGGAATACTTTACAGGACAGGACATTTGGAGACAGCACAACAACATGGGGGACATATCTCCAGAATTGTGAACAGATTCTATGTCATCATCAGTGCTGTTATACACATGGTGGGTTGATAGATTGACAGGATTTGTGTGGACATGCTTTTAGTGAGTCACTTCACGTCTGACAGTAATATGTTTCTGACATACCTCTTCACTGGCATGCTGTCCGCAGACTAGCCACATGTTTGCCTGCTATGTTTTGTCTGTTCCCCAGATAGCTGTTGAAAATCATTCAGGGACTCCAGGGAATGCAGTCAGTAAATATTAAAATCCATTGGTATTACTGACTTCATATTCCTCATAAAGGATATGTTACAACAAACCCAGTAACATCAGCAACTGTCTAAATTTCTGACAGCAATATGTCAAATCTATGCCTGTGTTTGTGTCTTTGTCCCCAAATGATGTCAGGCTTTGTCCAGATGTCATTCACTATGAGGCTTAGACTTATTTAGTATCATTATTTATTGCCTTCATTCCTCCTACCATCCCAGTGATGTAGTAGACCCACAGATATGTTAAAAGGAAGAGGCTCTAAATATCAGTCCTGGGCCTGTGCATTCTGAGGTGAACTGTACATTTGAGAGGTCTGTCTATGTCTGACCATTGTTGACAGACTGTCAGGATTGTTTACACATGTCATATGTACATGTTATGTGGGCTGTGTATGGAAGGGGATAAATGTAAGTGATATGGCTCCTTTTTTATCTAACTGTGCATGCTGCTCCAGTGTCTGCTGGTCTATTCACTGTATGCATTTGTAGGGGCAGACTGAGACATGTCCTGTACCATGGTCAGGATTCAGACTACACTGAAAATTGGGCCACTATATGTAAGGGTAGTGTGTGACTGTAAAACTAGTATGTATTTCTTCACACAGTCCATATACTCTACTGTTCACCTGACCTACCGGTATGTGACTGTGACTGTGGTGGAATTGGTTGTGGGTATGCAGTTTCACACTGATGTCTGAGTTTTGGAGCTGCAATATCCCTGCAGTGACTGACATCCCAGAGTGGGATGACAACACATTCTTTGACATTGAGCTTAAGGGCATGGCCCTGACACCAGTCATTGGTCTCAGTGAGGCCTTTCTGTAGGATGTCAGCATCACTTGGGTAGTTAATAGCTCCCAACTTGCAATCATCTGCAAATATTGTCAGCCAGAGTCCCTTCATGTCGACATGGACTTCACAGAAGTTGATACCAAACAAGGGAGGACCCAGGACCAAACCCTGTGGCTCTCCACTCACGACTGGTCAGCAGTCTGACTTGGGGTTAGCTACTTTCACACTGTGCATTCTATCTGTGAGACAGTTTGCAACCCACCTACTGTTATAGGGGTTTATGGATATCTTAGTGAGTTTATCCATGATTCCTGAGTGGGGAATGTTATCAAAGGGCTTGGCCAGATTGAGGTAGGCTGTATGAACCACCTTGCCTTCATCCACAGCTCTGGTGACTGACTCAAAGAAGTCAACCAGGTTGATTGAACAGGCATGATCTACTCTTCAGAAAAACAAATGGTGTGTGATCCTGAATCTGGGGATTCCCATATCCCTGTTTCTTAGGTCCATGACAATGCATGCCATAGCTTTGCATGATAGCCTTGTGAGGCTAATGGGGTGATACTTGCCAGGGTCTGCAGCCACTCCTCCTTTGTGGAGAGGGGTGACTGTAGCAGTGCACCAGTCAGTAGGGACAAAGCCTGAGCTGAGGCTGTGATTGAACAGGGCACACAGGTGAGGTGCCAATTCACTCTGTAGTTCATGCAGAACACAGCCAAGGATATTGCTAGGTTCAGTAGAAGCTGTATACATGGACTTGGATTGTGGTATTTTAACCCAAGCAGCAGTACTATTGGGTGCCTGGCAGTGTACTGGTATTGTGATTGGTCCTTCGGGGGGGTGAAAGGGGTAAAGTTGGCACTGAATCTGTTGACCAGTATATTGGCAGAATCTGATGGCCCAGTATAGGAGGTCCCATTGTGCAGCAGCTTAGAGCACATGTTGGTATTGCCGTGGAAATTTTTTACATAACTATAGGAGGCCTTGTGATTGTCTTTACTATGTGCTGCAGTTCTTTTTTCACAGCCTGCTTTAGAGTATTTGATGAGGAATCTCATCTTTATGTTGAGGCTAAGGGTTTATTTTCAGTCTTGAGACTTCACCTTATTCCATATCAGATTCCTCCTTCTGTTGTAGAGTTTCTTTGGGCAGGGGCCCACCAGATTGGCTTCCTTTTTCTGGATGGGACCGTTTTGTTTCTATTGGGTATGGCGGAATCCATGCATATGTGTACATGTTCATACTACATTTGTGTGTGATCTGGAGGTCATGCAACTAATCTCCATTTGCATGGGTGCCGTGATGTTAGCCACCTCTGTTTTTTCAAGGCCAAAGTTAGCGTTTGAAAGGTTTTTCATGGTGGTTACCTTTGCAGGCGGGTGGGAGGAATGTGGATTTCTATGGTGATGACATTGTGGTCTGATCTAACCATGGCGGAGTTGACTATTGGTGTACAGCAACAGTCGCCCATGTTAGTACTGACTAGGTAAATGATATTGCTACCTGTACTAGGTGTAGAAAAGAGCTGGTCCAGGCCATTGGAACAAATGCATTCTAGGAAACATTGGGCAAGTGCATTGATACATGAGTAGCTTTCACAGTTAATGGAAGGGTAGTTGAAGTCAACCAGTGTGAGAGTGTAAGGTTGGACAGTAATATTCTCCAGGGTGCTTAGGAATGTGTGATTTGACTCTTTGGACATGGTTGGAGACCTATAGCAGGCTATGACTTGAATTACTGTCTTACCCTATGTTAGCTACACCTGCAGTATCTGTGATGCATTATGTTGGGCTACCAGTCTGGAGGTGTGCGCATCCTTTGTAAATAAGGATTGTTTTGAGTGAGCGCCTTTTGAGATTTAGACTTCTAGTGTTGAGCAGCATGACCCTCAGATTGCAGTTGTTTGGAGCTGTATATATTTATATATGTATATGTATATATATATATATATATATATATATATATATATATATATATATATATGTAATGTGTGTGTATTTATATACTTTTCTATATATATATATATGTCTATGTATATATGTATATATTTTACATGTATATCTCTCTATATATATTTTGTGTCTAGATTTGCCCACATATATGCATCACCATACATAAATACATGTATATATAGAACACCTGACTGATGGAACAGAATCTCTTCCCTACTGTTGAATGGCTCCACTGACTGATATGTTTGGAAAAGCATCAGTAATTTGTGGAGCTCAGATGGTTTAGTGGTACATTGCCATAATTTTGATGCACAGGATGCTGGGTTCAAGACTTGCCAGGACAGGTAATTTTGTTGCAAGGCAGAACAGTTGCTGCTGGAGACAGAGCGATAAGGGCATTATTTCAAAGATGTCCCTATTTTGGGCCCATTGACTCCCATTTTGACATCCTTTGGACAGATTTGTTACAGTAAGAGGTTTTGGGTATGGATCTGATGTACAGCTTCAATATATATATATATATATATATATATATATATATATATATATATATATATATATATATATATATATGTAAACGTATATATATATATATATATATATATATATATATATATATATATATATATATATATATATATATATATATATATATATATATATATATATATATATATATATATATATATATATATATATATATATATATATATGTGTGTGTATGTACATAAAAATGTATATATATATATATATATATATATATACATACATTTTTATGTACAAACACACACACACATATGTATATATGTGTGTGTGTGTGTGTGTGTGTGTGTGTGTGTGTGTGTGTGTGTGTGTGTGTGTGCGCATGTGTGTGTGTATTGATTGACTTTTCTATTTATACATGTATGTCTAAATGTATATATTTTATATGTATATCTCTACATATATTATGTATTTATTTGTCCATATGTATATGCATCTCCATACACATATACATTTGTGTGTGTGTGTGTGTGTGTGTGTGTGTGTGTGTGTGTGTGTATATATATATATATATATATATATATATATATATATATATATACAAAACTTGACTAATTCTACAGAATCTTTTCCCTACTGTTGAATGACTCTGCTGAATGATATGTTTGAAAAGACATCACACAGCTCTACAGCTCAGATGGCTTAGTGGTAGAAGGCTGTGGCTTTGGTGTGGAAGGTCCTGGGTTCAAGATTTGCACGGACTGGTTTTTTTGTTGCTGGGCAGAACAAGGGCTTTTGGATACAGAGTGATTAAGGCACTTTTAACCAGTTGTAAGTGGGTTTGCATGGTGGTAAACAATGCTAACTTACAGTTAACTATGCTTACATACAGTTAGCCCTAAAAGTGCTTAATCTGAGTTAGCTCCACTTAGCACAGCGCAAACACGCTTACTCCCACTTACCCCTGTGCTAATTTCTTTAAAAGAAAAGAAAAAAGGGGTTATAGGAAAGTGGTGAAACAGGTGGCACAAAGAGGGGAAAAAGAATATAAAAGATAGTTAGAGATGTGCAGGATGGGTGTAGGGAAGGTCCATAGTTGTCCATTTCCTCTACAGCAACAGCTGTGCATATATACAGAATTTGGAGGTAAATTTGGACAATCAAACACTGAGAGAGGGGTAAGGACATAAATAATGTGTCATGAAGCCAATTAGACCAGATTACATGTGTGCAGTGGACATGTGTGTGAAATGGACAGCTATGTATAGGGCAACATTTTTTGTGGGAACAGATTGCCCCCTTTTTTAATGCGAGAGTGGGATATTGGGGAAGGATAGTAGGTATATTTGGGGAGGTAGGTTGGGCAGGAAGACAGACAAGACATACAAGACAGCAGACGGGGTTGTATATTACACATGAGTGGGGTAAACACCTTGGACAGGGAGGGGTGGTTGGAAATCAGACGCCCATGAGCCACCAAATGTATACTGTGGGACTGAGGTCCCCACCCATGGGCAGTCACCACTGCACCTTCACGGCCCTGAAGGTGGCTGTGCTGGGGGCTGAGCAGGAAGTGCAGGCTGACCCTCTAAATGTGCCATGTGGCCCTCAAGGTGGCATAGCAGATCTCCAAATTCCTTGCCGAGCTCGCTACGCACCAGGCCCCGGACCTGGCTTTATGTGACAGGATCCTGTCTGCGCCCACACCCAGGGGGGGACGAGCCTCATCCCCTGAGGCGGTTTCACCCAAAGGTGGTGCAAGACCAACTGACGAGGAGGTCCCGGGGTTTGTCCCAGATGTGCTGGGGCTCAATACAATGGCCAGATGAGGTGTGAGAGGCATGAGATCGGCCTTCCCAGATTTGCTATGATGTTGCATTTTTAGAGCATATGGTGGTTAGTCATGTAAAGCACATTCCAGGATTAGTTATAACAGCATGCATAGGTATTGCCATAACCCAAAACAACAGATTTTGAACAGTTGCATAGCAAACAGAACACATGCATATATGAAATAACAGTGGGCATTATAAAGGCATGCAGGTTACATTGATAGCAACAGGCCACCAATGATAGTATTTGAACAGGAAACATTAATAGAAAAAACATGCCAATATTTGTAGAACAATAGGACACATGTCCCAACAATAGGTTTTGTGAAAAACATACCCATTGATTTATGTGTTTAGATTATTGGTGGAGATAAGGTGGGGGAGACAGAGAGAGATGTCAATTAACAACTGTATATGCTTGAAGTGCTCACAACTTTAATGATCATTGCTCTAATCATTACTCTACAGATATTAACTCACTTTTCAACAACCTATGGCCTTGGGTTGGGCAGTCGTATGTTTGTGTATAATTACAGCCTTCTTATAGCTACTTTATACCTTTTCTTACCTGGCAGACCTGTGGAGGAACTTCTGTTAACACTACCTGACTGTTTCTACCCATATTCACATAGTCAGGGTTACATATGTGCACTCATAGCGTGTGTGTGTGTGTGTGTGTGTGTGTGTGTGTGTGTGTGTGTGTGTGTGTGTGTGTGTGTGTGTGTGTGTGCTACTACCATACTCTGCCTTGATTTCTATCAGTCACCCTGGTTGTTGGCAGCAGTGACCACTAGCTGTGACAGCATGACACTTGAGGAACATTTCTTGGGGAGACTGCTTGGTGTATGTACTTATCTTGCTGTCATTTGCAGCCTTGGGGTTGGACAGTGGGTTTTGGACACAGTATAATTACAGCCTTCTTATAGCTACTTTACCTGGCAGACCTGTGGTGGAAATTTCTATTAGCACTACCTGACTGTTTCTACACATATTCACAAAATCCTGGGTGAAATTATGTGTACAGCTTACTTCCACTCCAAGAATATGAACTGTACCCGTTTCTGAAAAAAAATACAACACGTTTGAGTTTCATCAGAAAGAGCTATTGAAAAACTGATGTCTTTTGTTTGACTGTTTTCTCTCTAATACTCTCTTCATATAGCTAATCTCCTGTTTTACACCTCCACAATCTTTGTCAGATGAGCCTAGATTGTTTTTTGCTTTCAGAGCTATAGTTGCTATGCATAAACTTTACACATTTCAATTCATACAACAACAAAGTAAACAAAACCAGTCTGGGGTTTTGACTTTTATTGGCAAGTACTTACAATGTTATTGATATATAACCTGTATTTTAGTATTACTCTCCTACGGGCTTGTTTACTCAGTACAAATCATACCCATTTTAAATACTGCAAGGTGACATAATATATTTTTTATTTATTTGCCCTGAATACTACAAGCTAGATTGCTACTCACCTGCCTCATGACGCAGCCTTAGCAGCCTGCTGGCATGGGCATCCAAGTTCGCAGCCCTCTCATCTGCAGCTGTACAGTAGATAAGAAAAACATTTATGCATACCTATCTGTCACATACACAGGCTGAACTTTGGAAAACACTTATTGTGACTGATACTTACACATGCCTGGAGCATTTCTCACCTAGGCATCTTGGACCCACTGGTCCAAGAGCTCCCTCTTCCTCCACTTCAAGTCGGCAAAGTGATGCCAGACCTGCTCACCAGTCCAAGGGATGCCAGTAGCACTGGTGAGATCATAGGTGAGACATTCCCAGACTTCCGCTTTGTATTGGGAGCCTGGTGCTGGTCCTGCAGCAGTCTCATGTCATAGATTTCTACAAAGAGTCTGACCATGACCCATG
The DNA here is from genome assembly GCF_019279795.1 of Protopterus annectens. Classification (NCBI taxonomy): domain Eukaryota; kingdom Metazoa; phylum Chordata; order Ceratodontiformes; family Protopteridae; genus Protopterus; species Protopterus annectens. The sequence continues at coordinate 799,530,362 of NC_056736.1, read as the reverse complement.
ACTCCTGAATGCCCCAGCACTGCACCCAAAAGTGCACAGCTTCACTAACACCAGCCATAGTGCCTACAGTGGGGAGCTACAACTGGTTATTAGCTGTATTCCCACCTGCGAGTTTTAAATAGGGCTGATTTCCCACCCTTTGCCATGATTGGACAGTTTTGAATATGGTGAATTAAGCTAAGCTAAGCACTGGGCAAACCCACTTAGCAAAGATAAGGATTTCTTAAAGTAGTAGATGCTAAGCCCTGCTTACCAGTGCACAAATCCACTTAGCTACGCTAATTCTTGCTAACCATACATATTTCAGCAATGCTTACTCCAGCTAAGCACAGCTGAGCTCAGTTTAGCATTGCTCAGCTGTTATTTTATGTACTATCATTAGTATTATTACTTATTGTAATTATTATTATCATTATTATTATTATTATTTTTCTCATTTTATGCACTTTCATTACATTACATTCTTTTGTGGCTATACTGTATGTTGACACTTGTGTTTATATGGGGGTTTCACATCTGTACTACACTGACACCTCACATTTGGACCTGCTACACTACCCTGGTAAACAAATATATATTATTCATTATCTACTTCTAATAAATATACTTTTACTGCTGTTTTCACAAATAAAAATTAGTGGATTGCATTGGGGCTTGAACTGTGAATGACTGCATGTTAAGCAAACGCTCTAATTACTATGCTATTTCATTTTTGCCATTTTGGCTCTACATTTCTATTTAGTTCATTGGAATGTGTAAGCTAGTAGCTGCACTATGCGCACACCCACTTAGCTATGCTTAAACTTTATTGGGGATGCAAAAAAAATTTAAATAGTTTAAGATCATCCCAGTTACCCAATAATAATCCCTTAAATTTTAACATAATTATCTCCTTAGATCATCCCACTGCTTTCACAGACAGGAAACATTTTATGAAAAAAGGCCAAAATGTGAGGGAATGCTCTGGACATTCTGCAATGATCTGGACAGTTGGTTTTATATTGTGGGGGGGGGGATGTGCTTATGTGTTTTGTCCACTGACACTGTTATCTTGTGATAACAGTGTCCGTGGACACTATTACTAGCTTTAGAATTACCGTATGGCAATTCTAGAATGCAGGGGGTGTGTGTACTGTGCAAGCAGTGCTTGGACACACCTACTGCACTCATTCTTGTTTTTTGGCCATCTAGTATAGACAGCAGCACACCCTCATGAATATGCGGGGTGTGCTGCTGTCCTAGATGGCTAAGGAACGCTCTTTGTAAGAATAACATTATTCTTACATGGAGCTTGATGAATCCCGGGGTGCATGTTCTCCACTTTACATAGGTTTGTGTCCCCATAATCTACAAATTACTTTTATCATTGTTTAAGGCCCTACACAATATATGACAAGTCATAAAATTCATGCCACCCCACCCAATTCATGTATTAAAAATCAAATCATTTGACAGGTATAGCAGCAGACATGCCATAAAGTAATGCCGACTATCACATCACATTTCCTATTTCATAAACTGTCTTTCTCTCTGTTTGGCAATGTTCCTCTCTGCTTAACATTATGCAAACAAGGTTGGCATGGTTGTGCCAGTTTGCTAACTGGCCGGAAAATGTGATATTGTGATTTAGCATAAAAACACTTTAACTGCTGTTGGATGACCTGTGCAGACATGGCATGAGCTGGCAAGGATGGTGCCCAATTCAGGGTTCAAAGCTGGTGTGTAGAGGAGTCATAATATTCATTGCACTTATTGTAAAGTGCTACAGTTGTAGGCTGCTCCAGGGGGACTATACTGGGTTGGAACCATCCAGGCAAGGCTGTCTCCAGTGTGACTGGCATTCCACACACTGGGAAGCAATGCAATCATCATTGCAATGACCTGAAATGGCACAAGCAGGAATACCTCAATCAGTGGCTGGATGAGTTTAGGACTGCTGACATCCCACATTTGTGTAAGTATACAGATAAAGCAACATTAAGTGATGTAGGAAGGTGGAGATAGCCAAGACTGGTATGTATAATGCTTTCATGTCTCTTTTTCTCTCATTGATTATTTATCAGCTGCTGAGAAGATCTCAGCAAAAAGGAAAGCCCATGCTGAACACCTAGACAGACTCAGAGAGGCAAGGGCTATGTATGAGGCACCAATTAACATTATTTTATTAAAATGATTACTCTTCCATACATTACTAGCAAATTAAATATGCATATCTTAACTGTAAAAGCAAACATATTCACATTATTCTGTACCTCAAGGTAATTATAGGAGGCAGTTCTAATAGTAATAATGTTGTGAGTTCAAATCACACAAGTAAATACATACAAATAAAAATATTTAATATTAATTTTAACAAAATTGACATAAATGCCATGTTGTTAAAATAATCTGTATTACCTTTAACAGCACTGCAAATATTACTTGGAACAATTTTCAGTCCTATTTTTGATTTTTAAAAAGTATAGCTATATTGAAAGTAAAAATATATTTTATTGTACTAAATTATTGTGTGTGACATATAATAGGTTCATTGGTTCCCAGACTGGTACTAATTCTTTTTATCTTTTTTTTTTCTTTTCTATTACCCCACCCCTTATCTCTCTTTTTTATTTTATATGTGTGATCACAATGTTCCGATGTCATAATATTCTGACAACTAACAAAATGATTTCCAGCACAGGGAGTTAGGCCAACCATTGCGGCCCAGCATGCCACTCCTCCAATGGCTGCTGCACTGATGCCCAGAACATCTAGTATGCAACCTGGCTGTACTGCTTCTGCAGGCCCTGCACTATCTGGGCCATCAACATCAGGTGGCATTACTCTAGCAGCTGGTGCAGTGATACACTCCAAGAGTATTGGTGCAGGTGGAAATGATATCAACAGCCAAAAGCTGCCATGCATGGTGTGTGAGGTCTTAGGAAGTAGCCGTCTGGAGAAGTTGCTTGTGGGAATGCACAGAAAATCCAAACATCAAACAATCCAACAAGAAGCAGAGGAAGAGGACAGTGATGACAGTTCTGATGATGAGGACTAAATCCTCACTGTCCCTATGACTGATGGGCATGTGCCTCCAGTGTCCCCTCCCAATCCCCAATCATGGTGCCCCAAACGTTTGTGGCCCTCACCATCCCTGTGTCTGTTTGTCCTATTTGTCTGCACCTGCTTCCTCACCTACCCTACTTACCTGACCCTGACAATCCTACATCCCTTCCTTGACATTCCTCTCTTTTTGAAATAAAATCAAAAAATGAGCACCTGTCCCACAAAAAAAAAAAAGTTGTACCATGCATAGATCTTCACTTTGCATTTGTCTTCTTGACAAACTTGATTTGGTCCAGTTGGCTATACAACATGACTGCATTGTTGTCACCCATCTGTGTTGCATACCTCTCAACCTCTTAGTGCAAGAAAACTGGATAAAGCCTGACAAAATGGGGTGTACAAAGGCCCAAAAATAAGGACACATTTTAAATATTGCTCTTGGAAACTTAGGAAGTTACTAGAGTAATAGGATTTGTATTAACATACATTTTCTGAAGGATTTGAAGTCTGAAACTCAAATGTATGTCATTACTTAGTGACTTCAATCTTCAGATCATCCCAGTGATTTGCCAGAAAACCACAAATTTTATAAGGAACTGACCAAAAATATGAGGCAAAAATCTGGATATTCTGCAAAATTCTGGACAGTTGAGAGGTATGCTGTGTTGTGTTGACAGTCAATATTCCTCTAATTTTATATACATGATCATACTACACTGTTGAATAAGTGGATAGCTATAGTTCTTTCCAAATTCCCTCCTGCAAATTCCTATATTGCTTCCCCTTTGTTCTTCCCCCTACTTGCCCCCATTTCACCACTTTCCTATCTACACCATATTCACACTTTTAATCTTGTCAAAAAATAGAATCACACACCACGCACCTGGGAGAACTGCCCCAGAATAAAGTCCTTCACTTTCTGTCCTCTGTGCTTGGGCAGTTTGACATTGTGCATCAATGTCAAATGAAAGGCTCTTTATGCTCTTTGGCAAAAACTGTTTTTTTTCCACATTAGTCTATTTATCTCTGTGCAATGCTGCCTAAACTTACTGCACTAAATAACACAGAGTTAAAGCAGCATAAACGCAGTACTTTGAAACGTTTACTCTGACAGTTATTTAGACTGATGAATGTATAAAAGTTGACATAAATCCCTTGACTGATGTTCATTTTTATGCCGGTACTTCACTGCAGTCATTGCTTCTCACATTAGCAGGAATTATTACATTTACCTATGCAATCTCATCCTGACACCATGTGTAAAAAAAATTCAATTGAGCTGAATTTGAACCCTGTGTCATTTGTACTCTAACTGTAAGTGCACTGTTCTAACACCTACTGCTAGAGAGAAAGCGAGGCTGCAGATGTACTTTTTTACACTCAGTACTGTCCAAAGTGCTGCTGGTTGCTCCTTATCACTTAGCCTATTTGCGTAAAGAAAGGTGAACCAATAGAGATATTACTATTTTCCTATTTAAGCACAGACGTTTTTCTCATCGCTTAACTCCAAACAAATGGGCAAAAACAATAGCAACAGTTCTTGATGTCATAAAATGTATGACACAACACAGTATAAACTACAGTAAGAACACAATAGTATCTGCAGCTATTTCTCCCATAGCATATATGTATAAATAATTCTTCAAGTTGTATTCATTGAATGTGAATCTCACATATGCATATACTTTGCCATCATTCACCAGTTGCTCAGCAGTGCGCTAAGTAAAGAGGTCTTTGGCATGTTTTACTATGTTTATTGCCCAGTTATTCCTCATCTAGTCAAATGCTATTTAAAACAAAACCAAAGGAAAGGGACTTGTTATTGATTCAACACACATTTACTCAGACTCATGTGTGCTCTGCATCCATGCACTTGAAAATGGATATGTCAGTAATAGGTCTAATGTCAACTACACTGCAAAAATAAAAAGCAAACTTACATTGGCATGTTATTTAAAGCTTTATATTGACAGTAGGTGTTGATATTATCTTATACATGTGTTATTGTGGACATCAATTCATCACAATTTGAATACACGTACATCAACACTTGCATCCATGCTAATCACAAAATGTGTGTCTGTGTGTGTGTGTGTGTGTGTGTGTGTGTGTGTGTGTGTGTGTGTGTGTGTGTGTGTGTGTGAAAAACTGAAAGTGTGTAATGTGCAAAAACATATTGAGAAACAGGTGCATGTATGTCTTACTTCTGCAACATGCATTCTTGACAGCTTACTGTATATAGTTTAAGATGCTGTCTTTTAAAGTATAAGTGCACATTGGAACCAAAACAGAAAATCCGATGTCCCCACTTTGCACACTAGTCTCATAACAGTATATGTGACCTGCATTGTAGAGTGATGATGTCATCCTCTGCAAAGACCAGTATGACAAGGAAAAATCAGACATCAGTGATGGCGCAAATATTAACTACTGTGTTTTGCAGATGGGGGAAAAAACAATTAGGTAGAGGTTCAACTACCACAACATTTCAAAGTTTGTGTGTGTGTGTGTGTGTGTGTGTGTGTGTGTGTGTGTGTGTGTGTGTGTGTGTGTGTGTGTGTGTGTGTGTGTGTGTGTGTGTATAGTCACAAGACCATGAGTCTGTGTCCTACTGTCAACTAACAATTTTCATGGAGAACAAACATTTTTAGAGTCTTACATGACTACACAGCCATTTCATACAGGCCTGCCAACATGTTCTTCCAAACATGCACTGATGATGTCATCCTCTATAAATTGTACTCTGATGCTATTTAAGTCAGACGTGCTTTGCTAATGTCAAGTGCAGTGTTTTCTAGCTTCAGTAAGTAGATAGTTAGGGGTTCTAGTCTCACAGCAGTCAACCTGAGTGTGTGTTCATCAAAACAATATTTTGGAGACAATTTTACACAAAGATGTGACTCCACATCTATGTCAGACACTCCTCCAAGCATCTTCTCAGAGTACAATGATGCTATCATTTTCTATAAAATGTACTGTGACAGTGTTAAAATCCAACATATGTGGTGGTGCTAGTCTTATATCGTATGGCATCCAGCTTCTATTCCTACACAGGTTTACTGTTCAGTTCTTAGCTCAGTCAATTTCTGTGTGTGGTTGGTGGTATATAATAGTCATTGTATGATCTTTTGAATCTCTTTTCATTTGACTCCCACTGTGTTGAACTTTTAACATAACCCCAAGAATCCAACATCCCCTTTTTCACTCTGTCCACATAACAGCCTTTCTACAGAAGACTGGAGGATGTCATCATCTGAGTCCTTACATGACCATCTGCAAGCCAACTCCAGACCACTGGATGTGTGATTGTTAATTCTGTCATGTGGTGGTACACAAGTCATATATGGACAGAGTCAGTATGTAATACAATCAAAAAACAAGTAATCTCCGTGGTATCCCCGAAGTCTCAAAACAACCCACTAAAGTGTAGTGGGTCTAAAAACAAAACAGTGTAAGAAACTTCTCTGTGTGGAAGATTTTCAGTCCATATATTTCTAGTTAATCACTGTATATTAATCAGATCAGACAATAGTAGTAGAAGTAGCGAACGTAAACTCGTCAAGTCAAAAAGTAATAATAGAAAATATATAATTCTACAGTATTACTAAGTATTCGAAAGTAATCCAAGCAAGGCAGGCAGTCTGTTTCCAGTCGAAAATCCTTTATTAAGTACACAGACAAGTGATCCAAGTAAAACAAAAATAGAGTAATAATTTCCTCACAAGCTTTCTAAATATATATATATATACTTTTTATCAGGCATGGGAGTGATTTACTGTGCTGTAAAACAAAGTGTTATTGGTACACGTGTTAAATTCACATCCCTTCCCCCATCAGTGTGACATTCGAGCTGGTCCTGCCCTACCTAGTAGCTGTCATAATAATATATAGCCCTAATATACTTTAATGGTACATCTTATTTAACCAAATTATTAGGTCTGTGATTTTATACAAGGCAATATACTACATGGCTGGAAATATATCAACCTTAGTTCATTTTGCGATCAAAAATTTTTTATATATAATTTTTGATCGCAAAATGAACTAAGGTTGATATATTTCCAGCCATGTAGTATATTGCCTTGTATAAAATCACAGACTTAATAATCTACTTAATAATTTGGTTAAATAAGATGTACCATTAAAGTACATTAGGGCTATATATTATTATGACAGCTACTAGGTAGGGCAGGACCAGCTCGAATGTCACACTGATGGGGGAAGGGATGTGAATTTAACATGTATACCAATAACACTTTGTTTTACAGCACAGTAAACCACTCCCATGCCTGATAAAAAGTATATATATATTTAGAAAGCTTGTGAGGAAATTATTACTCTATTTTTGTTTTACTTGGAACGCTTGTCTGTGTACTTAATAAAGGATTTTTGACTGGAAACAGACTGCCTGCCTTGCTTGGATTACTTTCGAATACTTAGTAATACTGTAGAATTATATATTTTCTATTATTACTTTTTGACTTGACGAGTTTACATTCGCTACTTCTACTACTATTGTCTGATCTGATTAATATACAGTGATTAACTAGAAATATATGGACTGAAAATCTTCCACACAGAGAAGTTTCTTACAGTATGTAATACAATCAAACACATACACACATACACAGATACCCTTACTATCTTCCATCATATAGATATAGCAATTGTTGTTTAAATGCCATAATAATGGCTAGAATTTTATGTGATGCTGGCCGTTAAATTAGTGATGTCCTATGACCCTATGAACATTGCACATATTAATGTTGCTGTCATCCACATGTGCTATGTTGAGGTTTGGATGTATGGTCATCCTACAATAATGTGTTCCAATCTGTGATTTGAGGTAGTATTGATGGCTGCTGCTGCTACCATTTGATTACATGTTCCTTCCATAACAGCTGTATTACTATGCCTCCTGAGAACTGTTTACATGTGATGATGCTATGTATATTGTTGCCTTACCAAGCCACATCCCTCATCGATAGCGACAGTTGGTATTAGATAGCATAACATAGGCCCATCCCTCCATGAACACTGTTCACATAGCTATTGAAAATTGTGTAACTCGTGTTAATTATGGCTAGGCTTTTATGGGAACTTGGGACTTTAGCCCAGTACTGTCCTATGCACCTATAAATCTATAAAGTTCAATTGTATCCCAGGTGCAGCTATAATGTGATGGTACAGCATCACGGACATACCAGTACATCACATCAGTATTACCACTTGATAGTTTGCATGAAGACATATGCATGCATGTCAGGATTTCATGGTAGTATAAAATTTTCCATGGCAATGTCAGAGTGAAAGTGCTGAAGTGGCACATGTCTTGGGTTTGAAATGTGATGATGGAAAGTGCTTCCTGTGTATTGGTTGGTATGTGAACAATATCACAGTGACAGCCTCCTTGCTAATTGATGTTATACCTTGCACTGCTGTAGTTTCTGTGCACATGGGCATAACTGATGTATTGCCATCAGTCTCACATACTGCTGTACCATTCATTATAATGGATCACTTCTTAATTCACCCATCAATTGCAGATGCTTCAGACAATATCCATTGCTATTACATTTAACAGATGCATGCAATACACATCTATATGTTGGTAATATACTGATAATAACATGTTGTTTTTAAGTGTTGTTTTCCATATGACTGATATCTTATGTCGTCCAGGGATGCTCGGCTCAAAAGTGTATCACTTTTGCCACAGTGAGCTTTTACACGTCTTGTTGGCCATACATAAGTATTATTCGTGATGCATAACCATTAGGTATTGACTGTGCAGATTTCCCTTTAAGGTGTTTTAGAAGATGCATGTGTGATACGTCTTCCTGTGATGCACCCAGTAAATACACAGCTCATTGACAACATTGATGACAGGGGTTGCATTCTTGCAAGTGTCGATTGTGGCATATGTGTCATACAAACTTCACAACTGGACAGGATTGCCCATAATTTAAACTACAGCTGTAACTACTACAGGTGTAACACAATGACCCTCTTAGCACCTCCAAAAGGTGGCCATTTTTGAGGAAGGTGTGTTGAATTTCCCCTTATAGATTACTGATGAATCATTACAGTTTTACAAGTGTGTTCCTGCAAAACATATATAATAACTTAAAATCACATCATTTACGTCAATGTCAGATTAATGGTGGTATTATTTTAAACTGTCCATGATTGTGCCTGCTTCTGTCTAATGCTGTCCATGAGCCTGTTGCCGTGTGTCCCTGATTGGTTGAGAGCAATGCTGACATTTCAGTCATATTCAAGCAAGTGATTTTGCAAACCTTCACAATATGCACATACCCCTATTTTATATATTTCCCTTGCTAACTGTCCTCTCCAGTGATCATGTCAGGCTGTTTATATCACAATCAATCATGTCTATTGATATGTAACCTTGTGTGACAGTCACATAATATACTATAATGTGTGATGATATAAATATACTTACACAGGAGGTGTAAACAGCAGTAGATACTCTGCTATGTACATATGTGATTAATGTTATGCTACTGACTTGTCTTTGGTGTATATGTACATTGACATATCCTTATCTGGTGTACATTATCATGTTTCTCATATTCTCTTTCTATTTTTTCATTCCTATCTTTCATGTCTGTGGCCCTTTTCCATATGCACATTTACCCAGACTAGTGTATTTATGCTTCTATGTCCCCTTCATGGTTACCTCAAATCCTTTATTTCAGTATGCCAAAAACATGTTCTAGTGTACATTGCACTGAGTGAACCTTTCTATAATATGTTACTACTGCATTCATTGCATTCATGTTAGCCCTGGTGATCATTGTGGCTGCCTGTGAAATTTTGCAGAGCAAGTTTTCCCGTAGGTAAACTTGTATGCATGCTCTATATGCTTTTGTGCTACTTTACACAGTTTCCTGGCTGGCAACACTGTTGCTTGACCAAGAAACCTCATTATATTTGTGTAAGTTTGATGCGTGACATGAATATACAATTAACACTGCTGCTCATCACACAAACACTTAGACTCCATGTAGGTTTCACACTAAGCCTATCCGGATTTTATTGAATCCCCAGGAAAATTTTTGCTCAACCAGGGGTATAGCATAAGCAAAGCTATGAGTTTGATATGTGGCCTTTCAGAAGATGCTTGAACAAAGGATGGTAGGTTACATTTCTAACAGCCTGTGGGACAGAATTTCATTTTTTGGCAATAGAGTAGCAGTAAAGGCTATTTCCAATTGCTTTTTGAGGTTTATAGATGGCACAAATTTGTTTATCATTAGAATGAAGGTGTCCATTTGGGTGATAAGAAGGAGGACAGAATTTCATTTTTTGGCAATAGAGTAGCAGTAAAGGCTATTTCCAATTGCTTTTTGAGGTTTATAGATGGCACGAATTTGTTTATCATTAGAATGAAGGTGTCCATTTGGGTGATAAGAAGGAGGAAGAGAGCTTAACGCAAGACAGGCATGGGGTTTAAAATGATATGGACATTAGCCAGTTGTATGAAGTCCAGGTAATGGGGTAGTTCAAGCCAGTTCAAACTTTTAAGAGCTTTGCAGTGATGTGTATATTATTGTCTGTTGGCAGCAAATTTAGCAACATTTTTGTAACATATTTCAAGTTTAGTTTTAACACATACTTGCAAGTTGGTAAGGATGGGAGAACCATATAGGAGTGAACAAAGGAATGAAGCAGTTGCTAGGGTGGTTTTAAGAGAATTTGTAAGAAAGTTTTTGTGTCCATAAAGCATGTCATGTTTCTGGTGAGGATTTTTAACATTATCATTTTGAATGTGGAGCTCAGATCTGAGGTTGTTATCAATTATCACACCAAGCAGTTTTGTATGGTGTCACTCATCCCTCTCTACCACAGATGACAAGCAGGTGGGGTATTTCATTTAGATGCTTTAATACATAGAAACACATCAGGATGGATAGCAGCATCATAAAATATAAATAAACTGGTTTACAGACAGACCTTGCATACATACATGCTTACATCTCAACAGCTAACTAAAAAATGGCAGTCAGACTTGCACATGCTCAGTATTTATACACTTGTGCAAGCCCGTGGATGGCTTCTTAAAGGTACATACACACATTGATCTACATCCTCCCTCTTAAAAAGATTGCCCTTTGTAAAAACAATATTAGAGTTAGACATCCATTGTTATGCATATTAGAAACAAAACACAGTGTTCACATCCAAGTTGCCATGTATCTGCTACAGGAATTATAGATATGACCAAATCTTGTAACATAGCAATCTGGACTAAATTTAGCAACAGGGACAGTCTTTGGTGAACAACTCGTACCAGGAACTTCTGGATTTGCCACAAGAATGGGAATATTCTATGGAACGTCCTCAGGAATTGGAACACAGGACAACTCACTCTCAGATAAAAAGTCTTTCTCACAAGCAATGTGCTGGGGTATAGGCTCAGACACTGGTCTTGAATGTTTCCAGTTCTGCCCAAGCTCTACTCCTTGTGATTCAACAATGTATGATCTTGGCTCTGGACAAATATTCTTCAAGACACCAATCCAATCATAACTTCTGGATGTTTGCATCCTTCTCATAATGGATTTAATGGTTTGCTGTTTTTATTATAATAGGACTTCTGGCTTAGGCGTTTCTTCAACAGATTGGCTTTCACTGACTTATTGTTCTTGATACATGGAACCAATAATTGACCACTAATTGGTAATGGGGTTCTGCTTTGTCTAAAGAGAAGTCTCTGAGCAGGTGAACCAAGAGGTTTATCACGAGGAACATTTCTGAGATTCAAGAGATTCAAAAAAAAAATCACTATTATCTCATTTTGATTTCTCTAGTAACTGTTTTGCACTTTGAACTGCATGTTCTGCCAAACTATTTGACTGCAGATACTCAGGGCTACTCATGACATGAGTAAAATCCCATTTTTCAGCAAATGACAGTATTGGACGCTAGGTTTGGAAGTAGGTCAATTTTGAACCAATTGGTGTAAGAGTATACTAATACTAAATGATGTTGAACATTCCACTCGAAGATGTCGGTGTCTACTGTCGACCAAGGTAGTTCATGAAGCTGGTTTAGCTGAATTGGTTCCTTCTGTTGATGTGGCTTTGTATTATTACACATGGAACAACATAAAAGTGCTCTCTCAATATCTTGTGACATAGAAAACCAAAACACTAGTCCTCTCACCCTTCTTTTGGTAGAGTCAGTACCTGGGTGACAATGATGCAAGATAGTAATATACTTTTGTTGCAAGGACTTTGGAACAATTATTTTTGGACCTTTCAGAATGATACCTTTGTCAGACAAAATCTCTGTATGTAAAATAAGGTTGAACTTCTTGAAGTAAACTAGATTGCTTAGCTATCCGTGACTGATAAAGTGGTTGAGCCTTTGTAAAACAGGATCTGTGGCTGTGGGATCTCTCAATTCATTAAAACATTTGGAAGAAAAAATTCTGACTTCCATGACTTCAAAATCAAGGTTCTCATTCTCATGCTGTTCTGTGCTGTTTCTGGGTGATCTGGATAATGTATCATCAAGATAAAGAAGTTTACCTTTCTTGTACACAAGAGTGGAATTATACTTTTGCAATATCAGCATCATATGTTACAGTCTGGCTGGAGCTGAATGCATAGGCTTTCTCAAGATAGTGACTAGAGGTTTGTAGTCAGTTTTGATCTGGATAGGTCTACCATAACCATAATCATGGAACTTCAAACATGCAAACACAATTGCCAAAAGTTCTTTGGTGCTGTTCTAACCAAGACCATGATACATCTTTACATGTCAGTTCTCTGAGTGGTGTTGATAGTTGACTCAAATCTGGAATTAACTTGCCTAGATAGTTAACCACACAAATAAATCATTGCAGTGCTTGAACATTGTCTGGAGCTGGCATCGCAAGAATGGCTGTTTTAGAAGTGTCTGGTCATAAGCCTGAACTGGTAAATAAATGGCCAACATAAGTAACTTCTTGTAGCCTGAATTTGCAATTCTGTGGATTAAGCTTAAGATTCACTTGATGTGCCCTTTCTGGAACTTCTCTAAGGTTTCTGTCATGCTAAGCTTCACCATGACCTTCTGCTAGCATGTCATCTACTATAATAGCACACGGATACCCAGAAAAAAGTTGCTCAATTGCACGTTGAAAGACTTCACTTGCAGAATTTATTCCAAATGACATTCTCAAAAATCTGTACCTGTCAAACGGAGTACTGAATGTAGTGAGAAATGATGATTTCTTGTCAAGCTGAATTTACCAAAATGAACTCTTTGCATCTAAGACAGAAAAAACAGTGGCATTTGGAATCAAGGCTGCAGCTTCTTTTACTGTGCACATTGGATGATGAGGTCTTTTTAGCTTTTAGTTCAAATCTCATGGGTCAATACATATTCTGATGTCATCTGAGCTTTCCTTATGAGCTGCCACCATGGAAGATACCCATTCAGTTGGAGCTGTAACTAGACAAATCACATCTTGTTGCACCATTTTATCTAGCTCAGCTTTGACTTTGTCCTACATGGCTACTGAAACATTTTGTGCTGGCCTGATAACTAGATTGACATCTGTATCTAACTTCATGGAGTACAAAACTGGAAGCTTCCCTAATTTGATCAGCATAGGTAGATAAAATGTACTGGGTGAAATTATAGTCATCTTTCAAGCCAACTTGGTGGACTTCCTTATTAAATGAAAGCAGTCAATTTTCAAACTGTCTCTGAGCCCTAATAATGACTGGACCTGTCTCTTGACAACATAAAATAACAAGCTGTAGCTTCTCCCAGCAAAATAACATGAAAGCACTACTCAGCCTTTGGTTTGAATTTCTTCACCATCATAAGCAACAAGCTTTCCACATCTTGCCAAATCAAACCTTTCACCATGACACACTCTAGCAAATGTTTCTGCTGGCATAATATTGTATTTGGAACCTGTGTCAGCTTTGAGCTCTATGGGTTTGACATTTATCCGGAGAGTACAAAATAACTCATTCTTTGCTCTTAAATCTACAGCACTGTTTCATAAATTACTGACACACAATCCACATGAAGAGTAGGGTTGCAGCTCTCTAATCGATCAAATCACTTCTTAAGATGTTCCCTTTTAATGAAAGAATGTGGGCCTTTTGATTTACAAAACCTTTTGAAATGGTTCCATTTATTGCAATTGTGGCATTGCTGACCAAAGCCTATCATTTCTCCCTTTTAGATTCATGAGTTCTACCACAGTTATGACAGCTGGCAATGAAACTTGGTAGGGGCCCATGTTTTAAGTTTCCTGACTCAGTCTTATGCTTCATTGAAACTGTGAGAACTCTGGAATTTACTGGAAATTCTGGGGTTTACCAGTGAGTGCTGAAGGGGCTGCAGTTGCTGCCATGTGCTTAGGCCTGTTTCTTTTAACTACGTGATGCATACTATCAACATGAGCTTTACCACTGTGCTTTCTAGAGCTATTCTCATTTGTAAGCATATTTGTGTGCTTTTCTATGAACTTGTATATCTGGCAAATCTCAATGGCCTCATTCAAAGTTAAATCACTGTCACAAAGAAAAATCTTTCTCACACCATCATCTTTAATGCCACACACACCTCTCCTTTATCAGCTCATCCCTTAAATCACCAAATCTGCACATTTTAGCTTTATTCCTCAAGTCAGTTATATATGCTGGAAAAGTTTCTCCAGACGTTTAATCCATTGTATAAAATAAGTGCCTTTCCATTGTAACATTTGTCTGGGGATTACATATTTCTCTGAATTTATGTTTCAAGTACTCAGGCTCCTCCCTTGACTCAGCCGGTGCAGCAGTATGACGGTTTTCCTCCTATCCTGTATAGACAACAGGTGCATACACAAATGGACATTCCCTTTCAGTGGCTTCTGGCCCAGCTAAATTAAATAGAATAAATGCCTTTGTATGGTCATCTTTATCAGAAAATGCAGCCTGTATGAAAATATAGAACAAACAAATAAACTGGGCGGAAGAAACAAACAATCCAAAACAGAACAGGAGCCCAACAGTAGCCAGCAGAAAAAGATGTTAATCCCAAAAAACACTTTCTTTTAATGTAAAGTCAATTTAATAAAAATTTTTCTCACGTTTTCGTCACTTTGAGTAAAGTAACTTCTTCAGACAAACAGCAGTTACACAGTTTCTACAGCATTTAAACCATGTAGCATGAAGTCATGTGACTAATAGCAGCAATGAATTAAAGGTGCAAAGCACAATAATTCAAACACTATTAAAGTAAATCTTAAAACTTACATACTACCTCAGATAAAAAGTGTGTATGCAATCAGTATACAATATACAAGGATTATATTAATGTCATTAGTAAAAAGTTAAAAATGTCATTGATGTTGGTAGAGTCACCTCCTAGCCAGGTTGCCGTTCGAACTACACAGTCACCAAACAGTGACTTGGTTACCTTTATAAAACCTTCAATGACTCAGCAAACTAGGGAGACCTCTTTATGCAATACTTTTATAACCACCTTTAGTAAAGACAGCACTCATCCCTCTCTAACATAGATGGAGAGCAGGTGGGGTATTTCATTTAGATGCTGTAATACATAGAAACACATCAGGATGGATAGCAGCATCATAAAATATAAACTGGTTAACAGACAGATCTTACATACATACATGCTTACATCTCAACAGCTAACTACAAAATGGCAGTCAGACTATAATGTGCTCTGTATTTATACACTTTATGTATTATTTATTTATTTCAGTTTGATGACCGGGGAAGTCCACTTGGCCTAAAAAGAGCTTGTTTTTAGTGGAGGCCCAGGGAGAAAAGCTCCAGTAACAATGAGAAACATATTAGCATATATATATATATATATATATATATATATATATATATATATATATATATATATGTCTACTTCATATGACCTAAATTTCATTTGACTGAAATTCATTTGACTGACACCAAAACACTGAAAACTCATTTGACTGAAACTCATAACACTGACACATTAAAGTAAAAGGTATATGCCTCTTTTCCCACTGTAGTGCGATCATGGAGCTAGTATATATAGTTAGGGGGTGGTGGGCACAGCCCCCCACATACTTTATACATTTTAAACCATACACATGGATATTTATAACTGCAATGAATAACTCTTTGCAGAAAACAATATTTACCCAATCCCCCATTGTGGGGGGCTGTGCCCCCCCACACCCCCCCTAACTAGATATACGAACTCCAGGATTGCACTACAGTGCGGAAAAGGGTTTACTATCAAAAAATTGAAAATTTTAAAAAAAGTATATGAATGTTCAAATTTTAACATCGGAAATTAACATTTCCGTATGTCCCTAATGTCGAAAACAGCTGTTAATTGTCGAAAATGTCGCACGTGACATTTTCGACAATTAACAGCACTCCCACCCTTCCCTTAACTCCCTACCTAACTAGTCTAAACTCACATCTATGCAGGGGGGCAAGCCCCCCTGCACCCCCCTCCCTAACTTAATATTCCAACTCCGAGATCACACTTTAGTGAGGAAAGGGATGTATTTCCCTAACCGCACTGTACTGCGATCCCTTTGCATGAACGAATGCTATAATTGCGAATACACATTCCATTCGAAATGATAACGTTCGCTCACATAACCTGCCAAAATATGAAGTATTCGAACATATGTTGTTCACATACTTCATAGCCGTGCAATTGCACGGCGACATTTTGATAGTAAACCGCAGAAAAGAGCATATACCTTTTACTTTGATATGTCAGTGTTATGAGTTTCAGTCAAATGAGTTTTCAGTCTTTTGAACTTTCAGTGTTTTGGTCTCAGTCAAATGAATTTCAGTCAAATGAAATTTAAGTCATATGAAGTAGACCCATATGTATCTTTATATATATATATATATATATATATATATATATATATATATATATATACATATACACACAAAGCAAAGAAGTCATACAGCTTTATGCAGCATTCTACAGTAAAAATTTCTACATTCTACAATAATAATAAAATCTAGCAACTGTACAGTCTAAGAGTCCTTAACAGTGAATTACAACTGAAATTTTACTTTCCACAATAATAGTAGTAAAAATCTAGCAACAGAGCAGTCTAAGGGTCATTAACAGTGAATTACATTTGAGGATGAGAAATTGTTGGAAATAAACTATTAACAAATAACAAAATTTGGAGGTTAAGGAGGACAAGCCTTTGTGCAAGCCCTTGAATAGTTTCTTAAAGGTACATACACACACACACACACATATTGATCTACATATGAGATACAGTTTACATCTCTAAATTATTACGTGAGAAGAATTTGAAGCTACATTTGTCCATCAGGTGTGCTTTAGGGAGGAATAGGAATAGTTTTGTTTTTTGGGTGGTTGAGTAATAACCGGGCTTTATGAAGCCAGTTTTCAACAATGGTGAAAGCTTGTTGTGTGACTTCAAGAAGATGTGCCAGAGTGTCTGATGAGCATACTAGTGTTGAGTCATCAGCTTACTGTATAAGTAATGTGTAAGTACGTTGTCATCTAACAGTTTGCTGACTGTCAGACAGGTAGCTTTTAAACCACTGACATGAAGGAGGAGATAGGCCGAGATGGTGTTGTTTCTGAAGGAGTTTGCTACATGAGATGATATCAAAGGCTTTGGACAAATCCAGAAATATGGAAGAGGTAAGTTTGCCAGAGTCCCTTTTCATGTTTGTATTATCTGAACAGGATAATAGTGCAGCATTTGTACTATGGCCAGGGTAGAATCCATGTTGACTACTGGTTAAGAGCTGTTCTGAGAGGAGATGGTGAAGAAGTTGAGTATGGATACATTTTCCTAGGATTTTTGAGAGAGGGGAGAAAATTGCAATGGGATGAAAGTTAGAGACTTCTGTAGAGTTTCTTCCCTTGTGCAGTGGGATGACATATGATGTTTTCCAAATGGTGGGACATGAGATTCCTGTATGGATCTATTGATTAAGATATCTACTGGGTAAAATACGGTTTCTGGTGCAAGCTTGAGGTATTCAGGTGGAAGGTTGGTGGCAGCTGTGGAGCAAGGTTTAAGTTTAAGTAGCAGCTTTTTATAGTAGATATACTTACAGGTTTTAAGGTAAAGCTGTTAACATTTGTGTCTAAGGATTGTTTGGATTCATATTTTTTCTGGGGTTAATGAGTTAGTGAAGGGGCAGTTGATAATATTTTGAGGGTGATGTTGTTCACTTTGAAGTCAGTTGCCTTCCAGGATGCACAAGCAAATTTTCTTAGTCTTAGAGTCTCAGACGTTACCTGCTTTCAGGATTATTGCCACAACTTTCCCCTGGCAATATTGTTAAGCAGAGGCGGCTCATGCTATTGGTCTGCAAGACTGCAGCCCTCCCACCTAGAAATAAAATAAATACATAACGTGAAGCATAAACTTTAAATAAACATTTTTCTTTTTTAACGCGTACCAGAAGTGCCGTGCATGCGCGGACACACTCAGACTGCCCCGCAGATGCCCAGGAATCTGTGTGAACTCTGACTGCCTGAGTCAGCAGTCCAGAGAAGGTATTTTCTGCCCTGCAGATGCAGTGTGGTAGACAATCACACAGAAGAGAGGAGCTCTGGACTGCTTGAGCCACAGACAGGACCACCCAGGAGAGAGGTAAGCAGGGATTTGAGTGCAGGACCTATCAGGAGTGAGGTAAGTTGAGTTCAAAACTCTGGCAGGGAAGCATTAAGTTGAGCACATGTTTGCTGCTTCGAGACTATGGAGTTGGACCTGGTTTACTGCTTCCAGACCCATTTACAGGTAATGGAGTATGTGTGTAATGCCCTTGTTAACACATAGTGGTGGGTAGAAATACTCAGGCTTGAACCCTGTACCTTGGATGCAGGTGGCAAGGACCTGAATTCCCTACCCACCACTATTTGTAAAAAATTGCAGATTTTTTGCCTCATATTTGTTCTGTTCCTCATAAAATCTGTGGTTTCTGTATCTTCATATTTCCTTGCAAAGGTTTGTAGTGCAGTGGTGCACTGGTAGCATTGTTGCCTGACAACTACAGGTTCTTTGGTTTGAGTCTTGGCTGGGGTGCCTTCTGTGTGGAGCCTGCATGTCCTCCCATCCTTTAGAAAGACATGTCTGGAGTGTTTCTCCCTGCTCTGCTGAAATTTGGCTTTGTTTTGTTGCAAGTCAGACTAGTTTTCTGGTTAACAAATGTTTAAAAATAACAGGCATTTGGATTTCAGACTTCATATTTTTCAGAAAGTACATGGTAAAACAAATCATTTTATTCTAGCAATTGTCTAAGTTTATAACATGGATATTTGAAATTTGCCCATACTTTTGGGACTGCATTCCCTCATTATTGGCCTCGTCCAGGTATTTTGTGCTAAGGTTGAGAACTGAGTTCACTGAATATGTCTGGCAGCTGTATTCTCACATTATTGGCTTTTTTCATGTGTTTTTTGCTAAGAGGTTGACAGCTATGGTGAGAACTGAATTCACTAAATAGTAGCCATTTAAGTTTGTCTTCCTCTGTTTCAGCTGATTTGGCATAGTGGTATGTTTCTCTGACTGTTTTGCACAGGGTCCCCTGGGTTCAAGATGTGGCAGTGAAATGTATGGTGGTAACACGGCATTTTATTCTAGCAACTTTCCAACATTATACAAGCAATGTTTAAAATGTGTCCCTGGTTTTTGGCCTTTTGTCCCCCCCCACCAATAAATTTTTAATTTTTCCAGATATCTTGTGCTGCAAAGTTCAGAGATACAGCTGAGTGTCGAGTAGATTTTACAAGGAGCTGAGAGGTACAGGGGAACAAAAGTTTAGTGCTGCTTATGCTAAGTCTGCTTGCATTGTTAATAGCACAACAGGTAGTGTACTTGCTTTTGATGCAGAAGGCTGTGGGTTCTACTCCCACAATAGGTAGATGCATTGCTGATACTGTACTGTGTTGTAAAGGGGGTGGATGCTGCAGTCCTTCTTGGCAAAGATACCTAGTAACTATGAACCTGTTATCAGTTTGCTATCCATTCCCTATTGCGGTATTACTAGCTTATCATTTTTTTAATGCATGCAACATAGGCAATTTATTCTTTAAGGGCAACGGGCACTTTATTTGTAGATGAAACAATGACATATAAAGTTGTTTGCTAGAAGCAACCTCTTTATTAGTTACAGATTTCTTTAATGTGGATTTTACTACTTCAGAGATTGTGCATATTTACTGATACTGTTGGACTATAGAAGGTTGAGTAGACGTTTTATGATTGACATGTTCTGAATTGGGCAGTTTTGTCATTGGTGCATGCATTTTGTTTCAATGTTTACTGGAAAAATGTTCAAAACAATAAATTTAAAATGCCCTCTAACAACTGTACTGTATTGTACAAGGAATATAATGTAATACAGTCAGGAAGGTGTATCAAAGAGCATATGTATGTTTCATGTCCAAGGGGCCTATGATTTTGAAAACAGCCCAGAGTTAATCTTTATCTGCCACTGACAAAATGTATTTTCTTTGAATGTGGGTTTCAATGCTGTTTCAATGCATGTGAGTTTCAAGGGCAGAGAAGTTTTAATGCTAAGTCTATTTTCAATGTGAGACTGCATTGCTTTGTTTAACAGATATCTATTAGTGTTTGTGCTGTAAAATGCAAAATAAAACTTTCAAATGAAATCTAAATCATCGCAGAAGTAAAGCAGCATGCACATTACAGTATTTATGGTAAATGGGGCAAAATAACCAAGGAATGGGACGTTGGAATGGCTGCAGGGGGGAGGCTCCATTCGACCATGATTTTGTGAGGGGGGGTAGCAAACTCAGACAGCCCCAGTTGAACTATATCTCTCAGTTGTCCATATTTGTGCAGAATGAATAGATATTTGCTTCTTATTTTTGGTTTGTTCCTCATAAAATTTGTGGTTTTCTAGCAAATCATTTAGGAATTAAGTCACTAAATGACAGACATTGAGTTTCAGACGTCATAACCTTCAAAAAAATGCATGCTAATGCAAGACCTGTTATTCTGTCAACTGTCTTAAGTTTATATAAGAGCAATTTTTAGTAGTGTTTGTATGTTCCCCCAATATATTTGGCCTTGTCCAGATTTCCTGCATTAAGAGGTTGAGAGGTACGTGAAAATCGCTTTGTAGAATTAGGAATATCCAAACCTCTCAACTGTCCCCAATTTTGGCTCAAAATGTTGCTCTCCCCTAATAATCCTTCCTCAAAATGGCAATTTTGGAAGAAAATGTGGAGGGTTTACAATTATATATAACTGTAATGATCAGAGTTATAGATTACTTTTATTTCAGAAATGCATGTAGATGCTCTTATTTTGTTAGCTGCCTAAGTTAACAGTGTTAATATTAAAAAGGTGTCCCTTTTTTGACAGTTTCCCAGCTGTATTGTGTGGCAACTTCATATTTTTGCATCACATTTTGGTCTATTTTTCATAAAATTGTGATTTTCTGGCAAATTAGTGGCAAGTCATTAAAGACTGAAGTTAGAAAATAATGTCAGACATTTGAGTTTCAGATTTCATACCCTTCAGAAAATTCGTACTAATGCAAGATCTACTACTGTTCTATTATCTAAGTTAATAAGAGCAATATTTAAAAATTGTCTTTATTTTTGGGCCTGTGTCCCACTTCTAGTTCTATGTATGGCTTTGTCCAGATTTTTTGCTCTGAAGTTGAGAGGTATGAGTGTCAGAGCCATCACTGTCAGCCAGAGACATTTCAAATTATGACATACTTGTTGCATCCCACTCCCCATTGTAGTGGCTCTGGATGTGTCCAAGGAAGGCAAGGAGCAGTTATGCAGTGTAAGTGTGCAGAGTATTCCCCCATCCAAGGTAGACCACAAGTATGACCATGGCTTTTCATCTGTCCTTGATTTTGCAGAATGATCTGGTTTTCTGTCAGATTTTTATACTGTTGATTTATGCTTCTTATTATTCAGGAAATGCATGCTGACACAGTGCCCTGTTGCTCTGTTTAAGTAGCAATGATTTAATGAGCATCAGGTAAGCTTGTCGGAGATTGTAAGATGCAAGTAAGCTTTAATAAGCATACTGTTAAAGAATTACCAGCATTGAAAGTCTTTTCGTTGTTGCCATAACTAGATAATGTATAAGCCTTGGGTACTGAAATGCATATGACAGTATTTGTAATAAAAGGACAGGATTACAGTATTTTCAGAAGCTCATTACATTTATTGGAGACTTTGAGTCATCTTTTGTTGCAGACTTTCAGTAATCTTTGCAGGCTTACCCGTAAACTAAACAGAATGCCAATCTATCATGTGTGGTCCATAACTTGTGTAGGAATCCTTTAAGCAATTTATCTTGAGCTTGTTTCTTGTTTGCTGTTCATTTTTTACTTTGATCATGTCTTCCCCATGAAACAAGTAGATAGTTGTGTCAGGCAGCAGGTCTTTTTTGGATAAGAAACATTTTTTCAAGTAGGGATATCACAGAGATTGATACTTTCAGCATGTTACTTGGTAATTTTATAAAGCTGAATATAAATTATAATTAGAACTGCAGTGCAAGGAGTAGTGGTTTGAGTTGAGTGCTGCTTGTTTTTTTATACTTGATTTTGACTGGCATTCCAGTAATGTATTTAAAAAGTAATTTATTTTATTATGCCTCACAACCTGTTTCCATCTGGATATTAAGTAAGATGTCATGTAGCCAATACATTGAAATATTTTTTCTTCTAAACTTCATTTTGTCTTCATTGGACTCTTGTAATGACTGTTTGGCACCCAGGGAAGCGTATTTAATTAAAGTTCCAGTTGTTGTGGTTTTGAGCATAACTCCACCCCTTTCTAGTTGGCCACACCCCTCCCCATTGGTCCCACCCATTCAGCTGTCTCCTGCAGCCCTCCTTTAATTTGATGTCACCAGCTGCCACTATTGTTAAGGTATAGACTTGCAATTCTCTGGACTTTTCTCTTATCTCATCCAATGTCAGGGTGTCATATCTGTTCTTCTCCCATTGCATGGTACTTCTGCTGTAGCCAATCATCTGTTGAAGATCCCCAAAGGGAGTCTGTCAATATACTGGCTACATTTTTGAAGACTTTGAAAGGCAGATAATTTTGTCTCTGTACTTTATCTTCCCTATGACAGACAATTCTCTGTCTCTGTGCTGTCTGTCCTGTTCTATTCATTCCACTATTTCTCCCTCTCATTACTGCATCCTTTTCTTGTCTTTCTTATCAAAGAATTAAGCAAAGTATTTATTAAGTATCTTTGCTTTTGTCAGTATTCTGACTTCTTCCTCTTGTCTTTGTTCATACTGGAGAGACTTGTCCCCCTCTTCCTTGCTTTTGCTATTTTAGCCAAAAAAATCCTTTGTTTCCCTTCATGTTCCCTTCTGCTGCCTCATTTTAAGATTTATCCATTGCTGCCCTTGCCATATTTGTTGCCATTGTGCTAGTGTGTACTGTGTCTCCTCCTTCTCTTCACCCCTCCTTTTTACATCTTGTGTACCCTATCCTTTGGCCTAGTAACAAGCTTCACATTCCTAAGTAACTACACTGATCTTCTCTTTTTGTTTTTTCCCTCTTCCCGACACTCTTGTCCATAGTCCTTTGTACTTTCTCTGTCTCTCTCTCTTCATCCTCAGTCTCCTAATGCATCCTAATTGATCCTTGATTACCTCCTCCAGTTCAGTATAATCTGCTGTCTATAAGCCACAACATTGTTTTTGTGTTTTTATTTTTATCATTCACCCATACTCTACACCAAACAGTGGTATGATCACTTTTGCCTAATAATGCCTTCATTTGGAAATCCATGATACATTCTCTGCTAGTTGGGAGCATGGATATTCTAAATTTTATTCTCCACCAGCTGGCTAAACAAATATACATATTCTCCTAGGAATTTGATTCCCTGACTCATACAACCTATTTTGCTTTACATGTAAGATTGTTCACTCAGGAAAAGTGCATATGGAAAGGCATGTCTTACTGCCCTCTCACTAGATCCATAAACCTACTGAGTGTCTGCGGTTGCAGGCTTACTAAAATTATTTCAGATCAGCATAGAAACTGCTTGCCTTTTTTCCCAGTCAATTGTAAATCTCAGCTGACCTGACATCATCTTGCAGACAAAGTGTATGAGTAGAGCAAAGTACTCTAACTAAGGAAGTTTTCAAACTTTCACAAAAGTAATTCATTTAATGTGATAAAACGGTTATGTAACTATCAAGCTTTCTTTTGATAATTGCTGTGCAATGTATTTTGCATCCTGTGCAAATGTTTGATGTGATACTGAGATTGACATGCTTGATGCTGTCATTTTTGTCCAGTGGGCCAAAGTCATGACTGAAAAGAGTTTGTCGATCTGTCCACTCACTTGATTACAAAAATGTAATAAATTAGTAATCACTCTGTAACTGAATTATTTTATTTAACATTTGTTGACTGGGAAAGTCCAACTAGGTTCCACAGATCCTGTTTTCAGTGGAGGCCCGGGGAGAAATGCTCCAGAAGCATGTCTTTAGAATGTGGGAGGAAACCGGAGTACCCGGAGAAAACCCACGTGAACATGCAAACTCCGCACAGTAGGCACCCCAGCCGAGAGTCAAACTGGAGAACCTCTTGCTGTGAGGTGACAGCATTAACCGCTGCACCACTGCGCTGCCCAAACAAAATGAAAAGGCAGGTATAAGTATGTTCAGAAGATGGCAGTGAACATAAATCAAAAGATGCCACTGGGTGAAAATATTCAGTTGCTTTATCAAGAATTTTTTTAATAGAACAGTGATACATAATCTTTATATTCTAATTGAATGATTAGAATAAGCTGATGAAATGCAAAGGTTAAAATATCATAGTGTGAGGACTCAAAGTGCATTATGGATGAAAAATAAACCTTTTAGATGAAAAACAAAATTATGACAGCACAATATCCCTTGTCCGGCCTTTGTGAGGTGGTACATGTTATGGAATAATACTATGTATAATAATACTATCATTCTAGTACTGTATAGAACATCAAGGCACGATAAAAAACACATTTTTTCAGTTCCAGCACTTTCCTTAGTATTATTTGAAATGTTTTTGGTTTTCTGTTTCAGCATTGATGACATGCTAAGATAGAAAAGGTGATGTCTCACTAACATCTGATGCAGAAAATCATTTTTGCATTTTTTCTACAGTCTTGGAAGCACAGAGATAGGTGAGCATAGTATAGACAACCACACAGCACTCATGGTGCTGCACTATCTACCAGTCACAGAGTATACTTGTATACATACTGTATATAGATAAAATCAATGACTGCAGAGGACCAGGCAACAGCAGGTTGTTAAAATAATTACACAGCCACATTGATGAGCTGCTACAGGGTCGTTGCTAAAACAGTTTATGTGCATTATGTGGCATTCTGCTGCAATGCAACGAGGTACAGTGGGAGACTTTGTGAAGTGAATAACAAAAAAGCTTTCTTGAGAGAAATTCGCCCAGAAATCAGTAAGTCTCAAAAGTTTGTTACTATACTATTCACATATATGTTTTGGTATTTCCCTGTTTAACCTCTGACATCACTGATTCTGTGCCCATTGGTCAGTCTTCTGTACAGTTCTGATGATTCAAGCATTTGCATGCCGCTCCATCTCATCATGACTATGTCTTACATCTTCATTACCATGGACATCATTGAACTTGGCTTACTGCACACTGTTGCTTTAAAGATAATCTTGTCTCTTGACTCCCCCTTACTTTAATATTGTCTGTATAGCATAGAATTTTGAAGAATGCCCTGATTTTTTCCTCATATTTTTAACATGTCCGTCACAAAATTTCTGATTTTTCTGGCGAATCACCAAGGATCACAGTCAGTCAATAACTGTAGACGTTAGAGTTTCGTACTTATTCAAAAAATGTATTTTGATGCAAAGCCTGTTGTTATGTTAACCTTTTAAATGAATTACAGTAATACTTAAAAAAATGTCACTTATTTTGACCCCTTCTCAATTATTTTGGCTTTGTCCAGAATTCTTAAGCAAAGAAGGGGCATGATTGTCTGCCAGGCATTAACTTGAATATAGTTACAGTTCTTAAAGATTGAATACATTACTACCTGTAGTATCTTGACTACTTCACAGGAGGTATAACCAGGATAGACCTGAAATAATGAGATGCCAAAGATGCATCAAAATTTTAGACTTTACTATCTCAGACTGAGTGTGTAGTGAAAGGTCACAAAACATGCATCACAGTTAAGACTGTGCTTTTACTTTCCACTTTGTATATAAAACACAATCTTCTTCTCTGTCACTGGTCTTCTAACAACATAAATTTAAGTCTGTTTGCTGTCTATAAATATCCCAATATTTTTCTTACTTCACTTTTTGTTCCAAGATTGAGTAAGATCCTTCTGTACCTTATCTTCAGGTGTGACAAATCTACACTGGATGTAATTTACATTGTTGAAATGTGGCCACCCATTCTCTATGTTTATCTGCATGTACTCTGTGTATTGTTTTTAATACGCATACACATTGGCAAAGGACACTGTGGTTACAGAATAAAAGTTATTTTTGACCTCATGACCAGCCTCATGGCTCCACTAGCTGTAGCAATTGGTCTATTCCTTTTGTGGAATGAGAACTGGGCTGCTCTGGGCTAGGCAACAGCTCTGTGACCCATTCTTTTCTGCCTGGATAGCATAACTGTCTCATCCATTCTAGAGAGGTGAGAGTCAGGTGTTGGAGAGTGAGACAACTTTCTGGACCAGTGAAGTGGCCTCCCTATACCTACTAGAGCACCATCCTCCTTGGTGGTAACTCTACAAGTAGTGATGCATATTCTGGCAGCTGCAGGGAGTGTGCTTTGGCATTCACATTTGACTTCATGCACATGTACAATGGTGGTGCATGCTTATAGCCTAGAGCTCTGAGTGTGACAACATTGGCATTCTCACTCAACTGCATGCATATGCACAATGGTATTCCATGTGCACAGCCTCATGGAGAGTACATCAGCATTCTCACTCGACAACTTACATATGCACAACAGTAGTGCATGCTCATAGCCTAATGTTCCATTTGTATGACACCAAGTGCTCCTACAGGGAGTGTGTATCAGCATTCTTACTTGAATACATGCATGTGCAAAACGGCACTCCGAGGCAAAATACACACAAATAATCCAAAGAAAATGCCCATGCAAGGAGATTCTGGAGAGTTCAAAATATGTTTAATAGCAGGCAACACAGTAAGACCATAAAATGCTGACAAACACTCACAAGCGTTTTTCGTCACTCAGTACATGACTTCATCAGATGTGGAACTGTTTTGTGGACTGAAGTGATCAAAATCCACAAGGTAGTTATGCATTAGCTCATTTAGTACAACCTGCCACTTATTGCTGCTGCACCACTTCTCTCAAGAATCCAGAGTTTTGAGACAAGTGGTGCAGCAGCAATAAGTGGCGGGTTGTACTAAACGAGCTAATACATAACTACCTTATGGATTTTGGTCACTTCAGTCCACAAAACAGTTCCGCATCCGATGAAGTCATGTATTGAGTGATCAAAATGCTTGTGTTTGTCAGAGTTTTATGGTTTTACTTTACTGTGTTGCCTGCTATTAAACGTATTTTGAACTGCCCAGAAAATCCTGGCCTTGGCATGTTCTTTGGATTATTCTGAAATAAAAAACATCCACACATTGAATGGATGAAATCCTTCCATACACAACCCGTCTGTGCCACTGAAGTCCTAAAAACAGTATGTCTCTGGGGTGTTGTATTAAGAACATGTTTCATGTGTTAGAAACATGGTCCACTTAACAACTCAGTGAATTTGACATGGTCTGAACCTCAAATTAGTCTGCATGAACACTTAAAACATGTGAAACCAGCACGTTAAACAGCATTCTCAAGCATCCTTACAAAAA
This sequence comes from Protopterus annectens, assembly GCF_019279795.1. Lineage (NCBI taxonomy): Eukaryota > Metazoa > Chordata > Ceratodontiformes > Protopteridae > Protopterus > Protopterus annectens. The sequence goes on along the minus strand of NC_056736.1, from coordinate 799,502,415 downwards.
ACATTGCATTCTGATTCTCTCATTGTTGTGCCTTAAAAGCCATTATGCTTTATGACACATTACTCACACTGACTTTTCTTAAAAAGCAGTACCTGCATTCCAGTCAGGCGTTGTCACTTTTCAAGTATCTCAGCAAAACCTAAGTACTCACAATCCCTTATCATGAGGGTACGTACCACTCTTGTAGGTGGACTTCACTCAAAAAAAGGAAAGGAATGCACCTTTGCGGAGACTTTGTAACTGCAGGAGGCTAACATAAAGTAGAAAAATACTGATGTTCCCAATACTGTTTCCATCTGTTAAGGTGGTTTGGGTTGTTCTACACATGAGATGAACTGATCTCTTCCACCTCTACTGATAGATCCTTTCAACTTTAGAAGATGAGTTGAGTGGATGCTCTAAGATCCAGTATGCAAATGGCCATGCTTCCATGTAGTATATTGAGTCATACTCCCATACTCAGACACACACAGACACACACACACACACACACACACACACACACACACACACACACACACACACACACACACACACACACACACACTCATGCAAGCATGCAAACACACACACACACACACACACACACACACACACTCATGCAAGCATGCAAGCATGCACACACACATACATACATACATACATACATGCAAACATGCACACACTATCTGTTAAATACATAAGTTAGTTCTCATAGTGATTATGCTTACTGAAATAGCTACACACGCACACTGTCTGTAAGGATTGCCCTCAAAAGCAACAATTATGCAACTTCATAACTCTTCTACTACCTGCAACCTGTGATACAGGACAGACAGGCTGTCTGTGCATTCCTGTCAATGCCCTTTATCACCACAGATGTTTACTAGGTCAGTATGCAAAGCACATTAGCTGTAATATTGTGCACCTATTTCATTACTGCTGATTAGCACCAGTGATTTTTGCCCAAATAAAATACAGACTTAACATACTATTCTGTGGAACATCTTTTTTTAGCAATGCCCTTTAGGTTTATCAACTACAAAGCAGGAGGAATGCAGAGACAATGCTATGCACTGTTCTTTTCTATTGAACCACTCCACTCTTAATGCTTTTCATGACATAGTTGTGTAAGGAATGGCAGCCAATGTGCATTTGAACTGTCTGTCTTGATTAGCTCATGCTCAATGAGACATACTTTTTATTATACAATGGAAGATCATCAAAGATGAAAACCATGAATGCTGATTGGCCAATCCAACTAGCATGGCCATTGTAAATCCACAATAAACCAACAGGAAAAAGTCTGTCCACTAAGGTATTATCGAGGAACTGAAATTTCCTCTCACTGTATCAAAAACACCATATGTCTGTATTGAATACTATTAGATGTATAGCTTGTCTGCAATCTACTTTGTCAGCCACAATTATATATATATATATATATATATATATATATATATATATATATATATATATATATACAAAAAAAATCAAATATGGAAAAAACTACTTGATTTCTCTTGTATGTAGAAGATTGTGGCTTACATAATAGCTTGCAAAAAAGTTTTACATCTAAAACTAATCAAGTCAAGAAGTTTAAAGGCAAAAAAGCAATATAAAAAATAAAACTAAAAGGAAGAAACTAATAAAATAAATTAACACTGAAGTAACCATTGCATGAGTTTTACTAGTTATACCACCAAATCCATTCAAGTTATTTACTTCCTTTGACCTTTGCAATTACTAGACACTACGTGAATCGTTCACATTCTTTTTTGTTTTGCAAGTCAGTCTATACTAAACAACTTTCCCTGTTTATGCACTGTAGATAAAGATGTGCATTTGCAGGAAAGATTTAATGCAAGTTTTTCATTTATAAAGAAAAAGAATGACCACAGAAAAAAACAGTAATAAGCATACTCTCCCGTTTCAGTGCATATACAGTATGACAAAGTAAAAACAGTTACAGCCCCAACAAATGTTTAAAATAAGCAAAACAACCCATTCATGTTGCCACCAATAACTACAATTATTTACATTTTCAAAAGTAAAGTAAAAAAATAAACAGATCTAGTAAAACAGTACAGACTGATTAATATTCCAAAATGTGCATGCTGATTGGACAGTCCAGAAAAGTGCTCATTTTATATAAAATGTCAATAATTGAAAGAAAAAGAAAAATATAACACACACAATGTAAAATAATGTAAACCTTTCACAAAACCACTAAAAAAATAAAATAAACAATAAACTTGAACTAAAAGTCTGGGTCTACTTTTTCTCAGAAAAAGTGGACGAATACAAAATAAAAGAAAAAGAAACCTAAATAACAATACAAACACAACACAAAACTAATACCATTATATAATACCAATAACCCATGGCTGGGTGTGAGTAATGCTGGATTTACCCAAGGTTAGGTTTGTTTTGTCACTGGGACTTTGCCCTCATGAACAAACCACATCAACCATGGGTAAATCCAGCATTACCCACACCCAATCATGGGTTATTGCTATAGTCTATGACCCACTGTTAACATACTGATTTTGTCTGTGCACCTTATGTCTGCCAGTAAAGAGGATGACATATTCAGCATTTGGAGTCTGATTATCTACCTTTTAACCTTCTTGTTTTGCTTTGAAAATGTATTCCAAATAAAAGCTGTCCTGCATCTTTCATTTTCTGGTGCTGCATAGCGACTTCATTCATATTTTCTTTTTAGATAACTGCATTTCATTAAATAAAATGTATTCTCCAAGTTATAAATAGAGATCACTACCTACTCTGGTGTCCATTTACTAAATTCTTCTGTGTTGTTCTTTTTCAGTATTAATACATCTGTAATTCTCTTAAAATCTCCAAAATATCATGACCTTTATTGCCTGGCAAATTAGTTTCCCCATTGCCCCCTAATATATATTATGTCTAAAACCACTGTTTGTCCTTATTTTTAAACCTAACATTTTTTTTCCTTCACTGTCACCATTGCATACTCAGCTATTCCATTTTGCATGTTCTTAGTCTCCATGATCATTTTGAGAGTAAACCATTTTACAGTTCTCTTTTAGTTTTCCATCGAATTTTCCATCCACAGCAACCATCAGCTCCACTTTCCGAACCTTTAAATTGTCCCATTCACTCCTCTTTAAATGCTAGGGGTGAGGGTCTTGGAGAAAGTATCATGCTGCAAGCAAGGATGCTCAGACTCTGTGTCTTCTGGCCAAGAAAGTTGAACACCCCATTTCTATGGTGACATACCTAACTTACACTCCACCCTCAAGAAGTGTGCAATGGGATATTATGAGGCCACACTCTTCCTCCACAGATTCTCACATTATCTCTGTGACACTGTCCCTTCTGACTTGCTGTGAACACAATTCTGTTCTCTGAAAACTCTGGCAATGCAACAGCTACACTCTTCCCCAACACAGAACCCTGTCCCTAACCCCAGGAAAGGCAAGCTGGTATAGCCCCTTCATTCCTCTCTCTACTTCATCACCTGCTCCAGTGTTGGGACTGAGAGCTGAACCCTGCTCTCCTTTATGCTAGATGTGGCTCCCTCCCATTATGTTATGGAGCTGATTTTCTTTTGTTTATATTTATGTTGATATATTTGCACTCAGTATAGTTCATAATAACCCAGTATTGCCTTCTTGCCAACAAGTAATGTTCTTTCATGCTCAAGTAGCAGTTATGGGCCATTTTAACTATAGGACTCTGTCTGAAATCTACAATTCTCTAAATGCAGGTTTAGATAAGACTCCTGCTCTGCTCTCTGATGTGCAGGACATCAAATTCCACTGGGCAGCTCATCATTGCAAACAGACAGTGCAATTACAGAAACTTCTCAGTATGTGAAGTGTAATTGTTTTTTTCTTTCGGCTTTTCCCGGTTAGGGGTCGCCACAGCGGAACTCCAGTCCGCTAATGATTGGCAGTGGATTTTTACGGTGCTGAGTTTCCACCTCGACACCCAACCTTCAAAGAAGGCACACCCATTCACACACGCACCTACCTGCATGTCTTTAAATGTCACACGACCACAAAGAGGGCATGCAGACTCCACACAGAAGGTGCTCCAGATGAGAATCGAACGGGAGAACCTCTTGCTGTGAGGCAGCAATGCTAACTACTGCACCACCGCAGCCTATGTGAAGTGTAATGATTTACCTTAACTGTTCCCATCATCTATCAGCATGATGGTTTTTACTGCATTTAGGTCAGTCTCAGTATGCTTTATTAGAATTCTACAACATACACTCCTGCACCCATGGTAATGTGGCACAAGAAGCATTCCACGTCTTCAATCTTTTAGTAAGAAAGAGACAACACTGAAGATAATCTCAACCTGCTTCAATGGTATAAAGTATAAACCTCTGACTTTGACATAGGTAAGCTGAAAATGAATTAGTGGCTTAGACATCTGCTGAACTTGGCAGAGCTTAAAGAAGGGGAATTACTTACTTGCCATTGCCAGGATAGATGGTTTAAGAGCATTTGAGGACATGGTTGGTTTTTGAACCCTAGTGGTGATACCAAGGCCATAATATCAAGCCTATTGTTTCAGCAGAGGGTTGAGCAAAGCAGAATGCATTGCCACATAGGTAGGGGCATTTTTCTTGCAAAACTGTTTCATCTTCCTAAGTGATATAACCCAGAGCATCAGTGGGTGATAAGCCTTAACAAGAACACTGTGAGACACATTATGATGAGTCCTCATCTGACGTATACGCTGGAATGAACCCAGGGAATCTACTGATAGGGAGCTGGAGACCTCCCTGTGTGGGGTTCACTTCCCAGGTATGAGTCAACCCTGGGTATTTCCATAATGTTGGAACTTTAAGTTTCATGGCGCTAGTCATAGACAAGTTTTAAAGTCAGTGGTGTGCGAGTCATGCACAAATAGGAAAAAAAACACTCAAATTGTTCAACTACTACAGATTCCAGCCTGCCTGGTACTATCCCCTCTGTTGCAGGGAAAGCAATGTGCCTATTATCTGCAGTCTCAGGTGAAACAATGCCTTCAAAATTCAATCCCTCAGTTGTCAGACTGCCAAGACCCTGAAATAAAGAATCCCATTTTTGTAGATGTCTTCAATACTTTAAAATAGAAAAAGATTCTTTAGAGTATGGTTTACCTTGTTGACACCTGAATGGTCAAAGCCCATTTGGTTAAGTCCAAAGAAGTAAAGAAGCAATGCATCATAATTCTTTTATATCTTGTTGCAGAGCCTTCCAACTCCCTGCTCATCTTAACTAATATAACTAACTCTAACTCTAAGCTTGTCAAACCTGGTAAACCATTGGGTTAATTACATGACTTACAGTGGATGATGTTTTTTCAGTCTCCAGGATCAAGGGAATAGGCTGTTAAATGTGGAAATTGAAAGGTAAATAACACCTAGTTATTCATTATCTCTTAGACTTCCTTAAGATTATCTTATTATGGTCTCACTGTCCTTCACCTTTGTCACCTTGTACCTCTACTGTCAGAACAGCAAGAGTGACTGTCTGAAAAAATTCCTTTTCCATGCATTGCAGTTTTCTGCTACCATTCAGAGCAGACCTCTTTTCAGTGGCACTAGTAGATGTCAATTTTTGCCAATGTGATTCCCAAGGTGATACTAAATGGCATGCCTAAACTCCTAATGCCAAATGGGAAAACCATTGAAATAAGCATTCCTCAACTTTTTTTTTTTAATTTGTGAATATCATTATTGGTAAACAAGGAAAATACTACTTTGTTCCCTCCCTCATCCATTCTCAAACCTCCCATTGCATACCTTCAGTCCTTTCTTCTCTTTTACTTTTGGGCAGAGACTATCAGGAAAACTCAAGTGTAGCTCAGTTAAAAATAAAGATACAATGAATCCCTTCTGGTCCATCTACTTTTTGTCAACAACAGTTCCTTTACAATGGCAAATTGTGTTGCTCACCACTCTGTGAGTTATTAGATTAACTATTCAAAAAGGAAAGCCAGCAACAAAGCCCAGTACCTCCATTGTCAGCTGGCTAACTCCCTGGATGAAAAGAAATGCTCTTATTTTTTCCCTTTCATGTCTACGATCCTATATTAAAAAAACATGTTTCTTCCTTTTCCCCATATCTTACCTTCCCATTTTGGCCTCCTTCCCCTACACATAATTATACTAATCATCCTGCTCTGTTCTAAAAAAACTTTTTTTTAATTATGTAATATTTGTTTTGGATACAAGCCTCTCCTTCTAAATATCAAACCACATCTTTCCATCTTGGCACTGGAAATTTCCATAAAGGAAAGGCAAGCCAAGTACAAAAATAATCATCCCAGTGGAGGATAAGACATTTTTGATTCTATGCTAGCTGCCAAGGTGTGATGCCATAAAAAATCCAGTGGTGAGTATGTGAGTGCACAAAATGTTTTCAGTTTTAAAAGTAGTAGTCAGTATCAATACCATTGCTAGTCTGCCCTGAAAAGAGGCCATTGACCAAGTGGAACTAACTTGGTTAACAAAGGGTAAACAAATAAATAAATAAACAAAATAACTATTATGGAGTAAGTTGTATGGGATGAAGGGAAAGAAATGTGTCTACATTTTTTGCATAGGCAGAAAGAGGTTATTTGTATTTCAAAGTCTGGGGCATTTAAAACCTGGTGGGCTTAATCATGAGTTGAAATGGAAGTTTATATTTAACATGATTGTTTAATTAGTTGATTAATTAAGTAATTGATCATTTTGTATTATTTAAGTCTGTGTTTTATGGTGATGTTTATACTGCATTGAAGACCTGATGGTCAAGGCACCAGAGGTTTAGTGAAATAAAGGATTTTATATTTTTTCTGCTGTTTTTCATTAAGGTATGATACTATCCCTAGCTTTGTAGAACTTTTGTGAAAACATGCTTCTGCAGAGGAACTGTGGTCAGCTGGCCTGTATGCACTCATTTCTTAGGTTTGCACATCTTTACTGCACACTAGGGTATGGTAAAGACCCTTCATCAGGTATTGCTTCTATAATTGTACCTAAACTGATGTCTTCTACCTCTGTGGATGGGCTGGCCACCCTCACCTGCTTATGCTCATCCCTTCCTATTTTAGTCTTTCAGTGATCAGTTCAAATCTCAGGTCATTCTGTTGCATAGTAGATCTGAATCCCTCATTATTATGGTGTTACTGTTGCTGGTTATCTTCTCCCAGGGACTGAGAATATGTCTTTATAACTCTAGCTCAAACTGAACTAAGCATATTGCTTTACTGTTTCATATTCTTTAGAGTATCCATTGTCAACAGCAATAGTACAAAAGTGAAAAACATATCTTGTGCCCAATTCACAACGTATCTGCTACAAACCAGTGCTAGGCTTACTATAACTGGACATCTTCTGCCAATTTGTGTAACATCTGAAGTTGCACTTTTTCACAAAAAATGAGCAGATATTTAAAAATGCAGTCAGTAATATTAACCCTTAGGGACAGACACACTATTTTCTATGTAAAAGATTGAAATATATTATGTAGAGAAAAAAGGGATGCATGGCTAATTTATAAGACATATATCTCTAAAATAAATCAATGCTGTCAGGTCAAAATCAAGTGTTATTGTAACTAGCCATGTGTATAGATTATTTATAACGACAAAACACTGCCATGCAGTTTTATTATAGGCCTGCATTTCTTTCACACCTAGTCATACTTGTGATTTGCTTTAAATATCTAAAACTATTCCTTTCTTCTAATGTCCTTTGCATAACTGCTTTTTCAGAGTAGCAAAAAGATCAAGTCAAGAGACCAACACCGTTAATTAAATTTCTGTATGCATTTGTAAATGTTTAGCTAAAGTATTTCATCCTTTGTTCTCAAATTCTGATAGATTCTTTGAAACTGCAATTGGTGTTGTCTACATCCTGGATAATCTCAGATATGTGCACACGTGCATGCACACACGCATACACACACACAAACACACACACACACACACACACACACACACACACACACACACACACACACACACACACACACACATCCCTGACCATCATGAATTTCCTGCTACAATTGTGTACTTGTTCTTCGTACCATGGATGTGGTATTGTTTCCATGGGAGGACTGACATGAAACACTGTACTTTATGACATCATTGAATGTTTTCTTTCTTTGCTTCTTTGTCAAAGAGAACCAACAAATCTCTAATTGTATTACCTCTCCTAAAACCTTATTTTCTGTTTACTGTTGACAGATTTGTCTTGTCTACAATTCTGTTCCCAAAGCAGACAAGTATTTATCAAAAATGTCAGTAATAACACTAGTATTGCTTCTGTCTTTCATAACTTTGTTTATAACAAGAAAGTATTCTGGACATTTTCAATATTTTTTTTGACATTTTAACACTTTAACACTTCTGCTTGCATAATTATTCCATGTTGTAGCAATGGCACTTAGATCTTGTTTTTATTTTATTGAGTTAATCCAGTTACTATCTCTTTAGATCATGTGTTCAAACCTAATAGACTCTGACTTAGAGATACAGCTAACTGCAGTTAGTGGGTGTTAGCTGTTAGCAGAAAGTAAACTGCTGTATGGCTGATTTTTTCCAAATAATCTGTCTCAACTCTGCCATACTTTACTTTATGTACATTGAAAAAAAGAAGTGAAGAGTCTGCTGATGGCAGGTAGAAATAGCATTCAAATCAACACTATTACCATTAAGACAGGTCACAAGTTATTCTAGTACAGTTATAGTTTTGATCCAGATAAGACAAGTATGTATGGCCTGAAAACATAATCCTTCATGCATATCTGGTGACAGAAACATGAAAAAAAGAATAAATGTGCAGATTATGTTTCAAATATGCCAAATGCACTATTTTTTCTCTGAAAGTAAGAGATTTTACTTAGAATATACATAGGTGTGAAAAATGGCAACATCTGCAGTCATGTCCCAAAGTCTATCATCCAAACCACAACATATGAAATTCAACAGCTAGATGCAAGCTGTCAGTTACAGATATTCAAAAATACACCACATACACAAACATGAACACACAAACATGCACAGACACACATACACAGACTCAGACATGAATAATTTCTGCTCACCCATCCTAATTAAAGTATGCTAACCCTTACCCTAACCTTTCCCCTGCCCTTACACCAACCTTGCACCTTACCTTAGAAGAAAACTTTCTGTAGCACTGCCACTACACAAAACACTGAAATACACAACTCACACAGCAGCACAAATGCACAATGCTAACTAACTCTATCACCTTACCTAGTGCATAATTGAACTCTAACCCACAAACACACACAAGCATACTCCCACTCCCAATACCTAAACTTTTTTAGTATCCAAACCTCTAGGAATTGACATCCAAAACAGACACTTGCCTACCACAATAATTCTTCTTCCTTCAATTTATACTATACTCAGTAATATAAGCATTAGATTTTAAGTGTGCTTGACCAAATATCTACACAGTTCAGTCTGATGAGCAAATGACTATTCAATGAAGTGACTGTAACCCATATAAATATAGATAGACAGATAAATATCTCTCTCTAGATATACATACACACACATATATATATATATATATATATATATATATATATTTATACCATATTTCCCCGAAAATAAGACCTAGTCTTATACTCCCCCCCCCCGAAATACGCATTATGGCTTATTATCAGCTGATGCCTTATTTACCCCCCCCGTACAACAACTGACATTTATTCATGTACAAAAATCGACATTTATTCATGTGCACAAATCAACATTTATTCATGTACAAAAATCGACATTCATTCAT
>NC_056736.1:799442646-799487646 GCF_019279795.1 Protopterus annectens | reverse complement strand
AGCTAAGATATGATCTGGAGAGTTAGGGTCAGGGCAGGGATTGTCTTTTTTGCCAGGAGAGAGGAGAGCAGATATACTGTTCCAAACCTTTTTGGGGTTGGATCTATGATTGTTTTGAAGCTTGGAGTAGTAGGACTTTCAGTCTGAAGCAATTTTTTTTCACTTTATTACGGAGTTGCTTATACTCAGTAAGGATGTTAAGTGTTTTAGATTTATGGTAACGCTTCCAAGCTTTATCTTGGAGATGCATGAGTGCAATAGTTCCTTTAGCTCACCAAGGGGTGGGTTTGGTTTTCATTCTTTTAGTTCTGGGTGGTGCAAAGCTATGTAGTAGGTTATTAAATGTAGTATTGAAGTATGTAACAGCATCAAGAGGGAGGGTTTTTACAGGGTTCCAGTTTATATGTTTTAGTGAATCAGAGAAAGCTAGAGGGTTGAAGTTTTTTAGGGTACGAGTTGTGATGTAGTTGTGGTGAAGATGGAAGGAGGATGGTGAGCGACAGGCAAAGGCAGGAAAATGATAACTGAGGGAGCTGGGTAAGGTGCCGTTGTCAGTATGTCAGATATATATAAATTGCAGGGGGTGTGAGGGGTGCAGGGGGGCTTGTCTGCTAAAACATAAAAGGACATATGGACTTTTGAAACCAGATGTCTGGTATGTCAAACGTCGTTTGTTGTGTTACTGACATTCAACATTTAGGCTAGCTGTTGTTTTTGTTTCTGACAGTTTAGTTCATCTTTGCTTAAAAAATGTTTTGCCTTCAACATTTTGATGGTAAACCTATGTGTGTGTATATATATATATATATATATATATATATATATATATATATATATATATATATATATATATAATATATATATATATATATATATATATATATATATATATATATATCTCATGATATCATGTCATTTATGAGGGTCTTTCTTGCAGTTTTTAATTAACGTTTTGTCTGTGTAAACTTTTTACCCTTGGGTTTGGATGATGTTTGGGATACATTGTAGACATCCTAGTGTTTATGGACATAATGACTGGTTTTAAGCTCTGTGTTTGCAATGTATAATCAAACAATCCTCCTTTGTTGTGCTGATGACATCAGAGGAAGTTAAAAACCTGCCATGTCTGCAGCTAGTGGTGTCTGGCTTTATTGGCCTGAATTTACCAATAAAGACATAAAATATCAAGGGCTTTAAGAAGCCAGGTAGCAAAAACACCTTAAAAGGGTCATTTACATATATCCCATATACATATTTATATATATATATATATATATATATATATATATATATATATATGTATATATATATATATATATATATATATATATATATATATAGATTCAGGACTTTTAAACGAAAGATCAAAAGCCCGAATCCATTACCACCGAACACACTTTAACGAAAGCACTTTCACTGAAAAAGCACTTTCGTTAAAGCATGTTAAAAAAACACAAAATCTTCTTGAATGCAGGGGGGCAACCCCCCCCCCTGCATCCCCCACCACCCCTATTTTAATATTTTCACTCAGAGGTTGCACTACAGTGGGGAAAAGGGAATTTTCCCTTACCGCACCGTAGTATGACCAGAACATCAAGCATACTTGCGAAAGTGCTGCTTCGGTGAAAAGCACTTTCGCGCAAGTATGATCACCAAATTCGGATTCGGTGAAATATGCAGTTGAGCATCTGTACGGATCCCATATATATAAATATATTTACATATATATATATATATATATATATATATATATATATATATATTTATATGGGATACATACTCTTTATCGAATGGCCATTTCACCGAAAGTGCAATGGCCTAGCACACTTTCATGAAAGTGCTTTTCACCGAAAATGCACTTTCGTGACAGTGTGCTTAAATAAGGATTAAAAATGTGGGGAGATGGCTGTTGTTGAAATCGTTGCACAGTGGGATAAGGTAATATTCCCTTTTCCCCACTGTAGTGCGATCTTGGAGTGAGAATATAAAAGTAGGTAGGTGTGGGGGGTGTAGGGGGGCTTGCCCCCCTGTGTAACCATGAGTACTGTGTTTTTGTTTTTTCTATTTTTTGTTTTCTAGTTTTTTTTTTAACACACTTTAGCGAAAGTGCTTTTTCAGTGAAAAGCACTTTCGCTAAAGTGTGTTCGGCCGATGTGGTTTTAGTTGTTTGAACTTTCGCTCAATAGTACGAGAGCCATATATATATATATGTATATATGTATATATATATATATATATATATATATATATATATATATATATATATATATATATATATATACACACACACACACACACACACACACACATAGGTCTACTTCAGTAGACCAAAATTGCACTTAATTGAAACTTAGTTTACTGAGATGACATCACCAAAGTTTGAATAAACCGAAGCTTCACATTACCACATTTTTTCACAAGGAATGGAGGCATTGAGCCAACATGGGGAAATTTTCCCTTTTCTTCACTATAGTGCGATCCCAGAGTTGGTATATTTAGTTGGGGGAGGTTTTACTGTGGTATGTTTTTTATGTTGAATGTTGGCCAAGTACCCCTATTCCCTGTAAAAAATGTGATAATATGAAGCTTCGGTTTATTCAAACTTCAGTGATGTCATCTCAGTAAAGTAAGTTTTGATTAAGTGTAATTTCAGTCTACTGAGGTAGATTAGTGTGTGTGTGCGTGTGTGTGTGTGTGTGTGTGTGTGTGTGTGCGTGTGTCTATATATATGACTGACAGTTTAAAAGCACGAAACTTCACTTGCCCTTCAAACCACAATCCCGACAATCAACAAAACAAAACAAATACCTTTTCCAAAAAACACACACACAACACAAGCACAACACAAACCTTACAAACCTACATTAAATCTTACATGCACAACTATCTATGCACTAAACTTAACCCAAACCCTAACCCTAAGGTCCGTCACTATCGCACAATCACCTAACCTGCGCTCAAACCCTAACTGACTTAACCCGCCCCTAACCCTTAAGTCTGTCACTATCGCACACTTACCTTACCCACACCCTAACCCTAACTCACTTAACCCGCCCCTCACATAAAGTCTGTCACTATCGCACACTTACCACATGTTGGTGTTCTTAGCATCAGGCTTTTAAACTGTCGGTCATCTCAGTTGTTGATCTTCCAGTCTCAGTGTTCTCATCGTTGGTGTTTTGCGTGTCGGTGTTTTAAAGTAGACCCATATCTATATAAATATATATATATATATATATATATATATATATATATATATATAAAGTAACACCTCAAAAGGTCAACACACCACAATGCTGACAGCAAGAAAGTGGACTGCAAAAGGTCAACATATGCAAAATGTCAACAGTTGTGTTAGATTGACAATTCCCAGGTAATAAAAACACTAAAAGATGGGAAAAGAAGACTCCAATCGAATAAACCACACAAGTTTAATCTGCAGGTGATGGAATATTCCCTTTCTCCAGGAATTGTGTGATCTTGACTTAGTATACACAATTAGCAAGAGATGCAGGGGGCTTACCTCTCTGCAAAAAACAATGTTAATTTGCTTTTTGTTGGTCGCATGCAGTGAGATTTAATTCGCTCACAAGTAGTTTAGTGTCGGCATTACCACTGTTGACCTTTTGTGGTTGACTTTCTTGCTGTCTACACTGTTGTGTGGTAGATACATATATATGTATATAGAGAGATAGATGGATGGATAGATAGATAGATAGATAGATAGATAGATAGATAGATAGATAGATAGAGAGATAGATATACACCATTGTGTGTGTGCATATATAAATAAATATATATATATATATATATATATATATATATATATATATATATATATATATATATATGTTTCTATATCTGTATCTACCTAGCTACATATATGTATATATATATATGTATATATATATATATATATATATATATATATATATATATATATATATATATATATATATATATATATATATATATATATATATATGCATATATATATATATATATATATATATATATATATATATATATATATATATATATATATATTTGTATATATCTAGCTACATACTTACCTAAAGGCATATTGAAGGAACAATAATTCTCCTCTGGCATGCTTTGTGGTGTTGAAGGAAAGCTGATTATCTGGCTAAAACTCACACTGAGAGAGGGTGTACATGCAGACTACACAAAGTAGGAGACACAAGTACTGTGATATCCCAACTTGATTCACTGCACCACTGCACCAATGATCACTTGTTTTCATGCACAAACTTCTTCCAGAACACCAAACATAGCCACTTATTGCATTCAGTGTTTGAGTATGATATAAAATATTAGAAATTATAGCCAAGTTACTTTAACATCCATTGCAATACCTCCTGACACACACATATATGCATAAACAATAACAATATTTATTACTCTTCCAGAAAATGCTGTACATTGTGTGACATAGCTACTGCTAAGCCAGGTCAATAACTGTTTGAGAGTACTTAGATTCTAGTGATGAGTACGTTTACCCACAGATGGCCTCCATACTTTACTGCAAATTATTCCATTTTGCTTTACAAAATGCACTGTAGTCTTGTATAACCATATTAGTGACTATTTGACATAATCATGAAAGTAGGGTCAGCCATTGTCATCACAAACCACACTATACATATAAATTATAGACAAATTGCTGACTCCATATACTTTAGATACCTGTTTGTGGCAAATATTACTACTATGACTAATAAAAATAATAAAATAATAACAACAGTAATAATGGCCACAGTAATGTATGTTACATTTGTTTCACATAAACACACAGCAGGTACAGTGAAGATTTTCATCTGTAAGCTGCTTTCCTCCATGCAACTCTCCAGGATATCCCGTGTCTCTTGCCCCTGTAACTAGAAATTCCTTCAAAAATGTTCCTCTTTTTCATTGCCTCCGTAAATAGAATTTTCTTCTGAATTATTTTGATAGCACTATCTCTCTGAATCACAAGGAATAAGACATTCTCTCTATCAGTGAAATGAAATAACCACATTGTAAATGTAAATGTCAGATTGCTATAAGTACATTGTAAATGTAAATTTTAGACTTCCCAGGAATTGCACTTACCAAAGCATTTAATTATTTTTCTGTGTACTCCTTTTATATTTTCCATGTATTTGTTCTTTTGTATGGCTTCTATAATGTATAACTGGAGCTTTTCTCCCTGGGTCTCCTCTGAAAAAGGACTTGTGTCCAGTCTGACTTTCCTGGTAAACAAATATAAAAATAAAAAAATTAAATAAAATTTTGTTTCATATCAGCGTACACTAGTTTAGCACAGGCAAATTAAGGACTGCTTAAACTGAGAAAATAACAAAATGATCAACTGCTTTTATTGAAACACAGTATCTTTTGACCTAGCAGATATATCAATTATAGTCACATTTTTGGCTGTGTGTATACCTCCGGTGGCTGATTGCAATACAAATAAAGGCCAGTAGTGTATGTCAGCTTTCTTTTATGCAAAAATCACAATAGCTCAGTTAAGCCTCACAACATATCAAATTATTTCAACTTTGTTTCCTACAGATGGTAGCCAAAGTATTCCAAACTGTTTCAGACAAATTACATTGGCCTTGAAAAGCCAGAATAATGAACAAATGGCCATTCTGATACAAAGATAGCTTCTGTATCCAGCAATTATAGCTACTTTTGTGTTTACTTACATTGCTGATGTTCAGTGTTGATAAGAAGTCCTGAAAGTTTTAATCCTGTCAGTATAGTATCTGAATTGTCAATTGGCATTAAGAGTATATAAAATCCTTTCTTTATTATTTTTGGAATCTGGAAAACATGACTGAGTTGAATAGAATGACACAAAGTAAATTCTTGGAGCTATAGATAGCCCAAAGAGTAAAACAGACAATTGAAAATGTAAGACAGACATAAAACATTTAAAAAAATAACTGCTTTGAGCACTGCAATGTGATAATAAACATCATTTAAATCTAGAATTACTAAAATAACTGAGATGTGGGATGAATGGTAAATGAGACAGAAAGGAAGGCATTTGAACTTTGGCAGTCTGATGTGAAGGTTTAGAAAAGAAACGTTTAGGACTCATCTCTAAGTTTCTTCATCTTTTGCACCAGAAAGATTCTTGAGTAAAATTCCTCCCATGTTTGTCCTGGGGGCCAAGTCAAATGAGCTCCGGAGATCGCATTTGTTCCAGAAATGGAGGAAACAGAAATGTTTAGCTTGAGGGTAAGATAGTCCCTTGAAAATCAGGAAGGGATTCACATTTCTATTTATAATCTTTCTGAATGATTCTCAGAACCACTTGTCTGAGGCTATCTGATGCCACTGAAGAAAATGAAGACCTACAGTTTGGGAATGATTTAATGGAGCGTCAGAGGGAAAAGGGAAAAACACCTAACAAGGCATACAGTCAGTCTAACCTTTTGGACTGTCCTTGATTCTGAGGGGCTTTGTAATTTGCTGGGATTACTTGTATCACTTTCTATAAAAGCATCCTGAATTGGAAGGAAATTTCCTATTAAACCCTATTAAGGAGGATTGAGAAATCTGTGACACTCCCTGAATTTAATTCTCCTTTTATCAAACCTTTTAAGAACATCAGCCAATGCAGGGCCAAGCACTACCTGTCTATCTAAGGGAGAATTTGAAATCTCAGCCTTAATATCTTTTGGTAAATTTTGCAAACAAAACTAGGCAAACCATTACATTATTAATCTAGTATCAGTTACCCTGGATACAGCAACAATGGAGTCAAAAGAATGATTCAAAGAGTGTCTGGCTACCTGAGAAATAGAAGCTATTAGAAAAAATATCAGAGCTGCTTTACTATCTCAAAAAGAGTAATAAGCAAGTTAAGTTTCTCATATTTTCAAAATCAATTAGTAGGTATTTTAACATATGAGCATGGCAATTCAGAATTCTTTAATTCAAATTTTTACTATTTCTTTTTCTTAAGATTAAGTTAGATAATCTAAACATAAACATTTTGAAAGACAATATATAATAATTATAATGAAAATACATATTAATGAATAACAAATAATTTGTTTATAAGGGTGTCTACTAAACAACTGAAATTATTAATCATTCAACTCACAATATTATTCCATTTTGTCATCACATATTTCTAACAATTCTTTGAATTTCAACCAGTAATTATAATATGAAGTGAATCTATCTGTTCTTCTCTTGACTACAGCTAATTCTAGTTGGCACACATTATTTGCAATATTCTTAAATACTTTGAATATAGGAGTAGTCTTATTTTTCCAGTTTATAATAATGACTTTTGATGGCTTGCATGCTCCAAAGAAGAGGCTATTTTGTTCTGGTAAAACATTTAGGTATTTGTACCTTAAACAAAAGCAAGGATTTGGTTAAAATAAAATTGTCATTAAAATAGTTTGCAGAAAATAATTTATATTTTCCCAAAAAGATTTGAGCAGTATACAATAAAACATGTGTTGCCAGTCAGCTTTTATATTTAACTTACATCTTCAACATCCAAGTTCTTTTTTAAACATTAGTTCAATCATATGAGGTGTAATAACATTTCTATGTAAATATTTCTACGAGAATAACCTCCATGTTGTCACCTTCTATTTTCTCAGGTAAATCATAAATATGGATATTATTTCCTCTTGATCTATTCTCTAGATCATCAGTTTTGTACAGTAGTAAAGTATTTTGGTTTTTGAGAATTTCTATATTATGTTCATCTTCCTATGCCCTTCCTTCTACGTCATTTAAAGCATCATCCTTACCTGAAATCTGGGTTTTCTGTTGTTTAATAATTTCATGCAGTGTTTCCATTTGTTTTGTATATTTTTTCTTTAAAATTATAAAGTATTTTATCCATTTTGTCCATTTTTATTGAAAGTTATTGCAAGTTTGCAAGAACTGACTGCAGTTCTTTCTTAAATGACAAGTCCTGTGAGTTAGCTTTCAAATGACTTATCCCGAAGAAATAAGCATAAAACCTTTTTTATAAAATAATTATAGGAAACTGTTAGAAAATAATGCAGATTCCAAATAATCCCCCTGATTCAGTAATCTTCCATGCAGGACTATCTTAGTCCTGCATAGAAGCGACCGTTTAGGAGCAGCATGGCAGCGCGCCATGCATATTAATGAAGGCGCACTGCCTGAGCTCCTAAACAGACACCGGGTGTAGATGAGTGCAAGGAGCGTGTCTGAGAGCAGAGCTCTCACAATATACATGCTCCTGCAGTCAAGAACTGTAGTTTAGCTAGTACAATGAGTGATACCGCTCATAGGGGGTTGCATACCTGCAGCAACACCCCCCCCCCAAATTTATAAGAGCATTATTTAAAACATCATAATATAAACAATTTATTTATTTTATCAAACAGCTAAAATTTAACCATAGGTGCGCGGGTTTGCCCATTGCTTAGCTATATATACTGCAGCATAAATGGCACAAGAAGATAAATATCAAGATATATGCAAGTGAAGTAATACTGCAATAATGTAGTGTTCAGAGCATTCACCTTACAAGCAGTCATTCCCGGTTCGAGTCTCACTCCAGTCTATTCCATTTTCTATGTCAAATCACTTTATGAACAATATCTTTTGTTGCATAACCTACTAAATAATATATATTTGCGAACTGGAGTACTGCATTAAATGCAGGTGTGAGGTGTTATTGTAATAATGTTGTAAAATCCACAGATAAACACAAGTGCCCCATACAGTATATGTACATATGAATCAGGGATACAAATCGAAGGTATAATGTGTAATGAATCCATAGAGTGTCCAAATCCACCACCTTCCCCAAGAACCATTTTACATTTCTGTCTAAATTAGTGTGGGGGTAAGCGGGAGTAAGCACTATTAAGCAGTAGTAAGTGGGAGTAAGCATATTTAAGCAGTAGTAAGCAGGTTTAAACTCATTTGCACAGGAGGTAAGCAATGCGCACATAGGTTAAGCAGTATTGAAGCTAACTCTCTGTAAGCATATTTAACAGGAAGTTAGCATTGCTTACCATCGCACAAACCCATGCAAACCCACTTGCAATTGCTTAAAAGTGCCTTAATCACTCTGTATGCAACAGCCACTGTTCTGCCCAGCAACAAAATAAACAGCCCTTGCCAGTCTTGAACCCAGGACCCTCTACACTATAGTCACAGTAGTTAACCAGCAAGCCATCACAGCAGCACATACAATCGAGGTATCACCAAACAGATCCTCACTAGAGGAATATTAAACTTAACATGTGAAAGGAATCTATATACAGTTTTATGTTGTATAACCTACTAAATAACATAAACATGTGAACTGGAGTACTGCATTACGTCCAGATGTGAGGTGTCATTGCAATAAAGTGTTGAAATCCCCTTATAAACACAAGGACCCCATACAGTGTATGTAAACATGAATCATGGATACCAAACACATATATAACATGTAATGAATAATAAATCAATGACAAACAGCAAATAGTATGCAAATTAAAATTAAGCAATGCTAAGCTTTGCACAACCCTGCTTACTAAAGTGTAAGCAATGCGTAGGCCAGCTAAATCAGTTTGCCCATTGGTATACCCCTTTAAGCAATGCCGACCTTAGTTAAGCAGGTTTGCCTATAGATTAGCATTTTCAAAACCATCCAATCATGGCAAAGTGTAGGAAATCGGCTGTATTTAAACCCGACAGGTGGGAATACATCTCATAATTGTTTGCAGCTTCTTCCTGTAGGCACTATGACCAGTGTGGGAGAAGGAGTGCATTTTCAGGCACAGCGCTGGGGAATCCAAAAGTCCAAAATCATGGCAGGACTACTTGTTAAAGACCATGACCAGAGACTGCTGCAGGGCCAGTACCGGGGTTCTCAATATAAAGCAGAAGCCTGGGACCATCTTGCTCGTGATCTCACCAGTGCCACTGGCATACATCTAACTGGTGAGTAGAGAAAGAGGGAGCTCTTCGATCAGTGGATCCAAGAGGCTAGGTGGACGAGGGATGTCCCAGCTGTGTGTGAGTATTAGTCCACTACCTGTTTAATGATTGCCAGCTCATGTATATTATGGATAGGTATGGCTAAATATTCCTATTATGTCTTTGACAGTGGCAGATAAGCGGGCTGTGAACCAGGAAGCCCATGCCTGTAGATTGTAGAGGTTGCATTGCGAGGCAGGTTAGTAATACTCTTGCATGTACTGTCATATGAAATAAATCTAAATGTAGTAGAAAGTTAATTGCCAGTATAAAACCTGTATTGTTTAAGGCATGTACTGAATACACCAGATAATATGGCAGGAGGACTCTTATATTGGTTGTATGTAAATAAAAGGTTAACAGCCTGACAATAAAGGTCTAACTGCTGGACTGCCTGTTTTTACTCTGGTGTCATATGGTAATGTAATGTTCCAATCTCTTAATAGTACTGTTGTATTAAGCACTGTTACCCACACTGTGCTACATAAATAAAATGAGTAGGAATGTCTGTATATGACTGTTGTAATCAGAAGACGTCATATTGTACAACTGAGAGAGACTTAGATAGAAAACAGTGAAATGCTAGATAACAAAATCCAGATAGCACACTTAACTGAGACGTGAACTGTTGTATTTTTAGCACACACAGCCATGGTTCAAATCCTGGGAGTGGTAGTAAGCTGTATGCAGAATCATACCCCACAGCTGTACAGATATGTCCAGAATGTCAAGTTAATTGGCCCATATCCGTTGCCTGTCACTCTGTCCCCCTGGCAAATCAGTGGGATGATCCCAGACATTTAGGCAGCAAATAATGACATACAGCTGATTGTTAGACATATATAAGAACAAACCTGTCACTCTAGCAACTCCCCAAAATGTTATGAGAGTAATAAGCAAAGTATGTCCCATCTCCACCCCATGTTGTGAAGCTGTGACCAGAGTGTGTGCAGTAACAGAGTGAGACGTATGTGCATAATAATAATGTGGAATCTGGTAATATGTGTGGCAACATTCAGGTAGTGCTAACAAACATTCCCCCCACAGGTCCGTCAGATATGAAAACTGTGCTAGAAATAAAAGATTGAAATCCTGGACTGGTACTGTTTACTCTGGTATTGCATGGCATTGTTAGTGTTGCAGTTGCTCTGAATAATAAGGTATTACTCATCACTGTCATCCACACTGTGCTATGCAATAAAAATGTCTAGGAAACCCTGTATAAGAGTGTTGTAATTACAAGGTCAGATTGTAAAACCAAAGGAGACTTATAGACAGAAATCAGAGAAGAGATACACAGCAATATCTGTATAGCACACTCAACTGTGATGTACACTATTTTATTTTTAGCAGACACAGCCATGGTTCGAATCCTGGGAGTGGTAGTAAGCTGTATGCAGCATCATATCCCACAAGTGTACAGATTTGTCCAGAATGTCCAGTTAATTGGCCCATATCTGCTGGCTGTTAGCCTGTCCCCTGACATATCAGTGTGCTAATCTCTGACATGTAGGCAGCATTTAATGTCATCTAACTGACTGTCAGGTCTGTACATGTTTGGAAAATGTCTAAGAAAACAAGCCTGTCATGGTACAGCTCACCAAAGGTTTATGAGGGCAATAGTCAAAATATGTCCTTGTTTCACCTGCATGATGTCAAGACATGCCCAGAGAATGTGCAATAAGACATGGACGGGTATGTGCATAACATCAACCTTGAATCTGGGAATATGTGTAGAAAAAGTCCGGTAGTGTTAACAAACAATACCTCCACAGGTATACCAGGTAAAAGGTATATACTGCAGGTAAAACTCAGTTCATATATATAGTTGTCTACATCCATATCACTGTCCAAACTAAGACCATAGGGTAGTGTAATAATACCTGTAAGGTACAGATCACAGCACTGACAAGGAAAGTAATGAGAACTACAGGGATATACAAGTTGTTAATTGACTCTTCCCCCCACCATATCTGCAACAATTAACTAAATACACAACTCAATCGGTATGTGCTCTATTAAATCCACTGTTGGGACATATGTCCTATTGTTTGATAATTATTACTCCCACATTCGTGGCATGCTGCCATCAATATACCTACATGCTATTGTAATGGTCACTATAGTTCCATATATGCATGTGTTCTGTTTGCTATGCAACTGTTCCATATCTGGTGTTTTGGGTTAATGGGAATATCTATGCATGCTGTTATACCTAATCCTGGAATGTGTTGACTATTACTAACCCACATATGTTGTAAAATTGAAACACCATAACACATTTGGGAAGGCCGGTCCCAGCGGACCCATCTCTCCCACCTCATCTGGCTGTGGCACCGGGCACCAGCATGTCTGAGGCTTACCCCCAGACATCCTCATCTGCTGGTCCTGCACCACCTTCAGGTGGAACCACCTCAGGGGATAGGGCTCACCCCCCCCCGGGAGCAGGCACGGACAAGATGCTGTCACCTGTCACCAGGTCCGGGTTCTGGTGCATAGCATGCTCTGCAGGGAGTATGGATATCTGCTATGCCAGCTTGAGGGCCACATGGCACAACTAGAGAGTCAGCCTGGCCCTCCTATTCAGCTTGCAGCACAGCCACCTTTGGGGCTGTGAAGGTGCAGTGGTGACTGCCCATGGATGGGGACCTCAGTCCCACTGTTTCCACTAGGGGGCTCATGGGCTTCCAACTTCCAAACACCCCTACCCATTCAAGGTGTTTACCCCCCCCCCACATGTGTCATATACCACCCCTGTATGCTGTCTTGTCTGTCTTGTCTGTTATCCTACCCAACCTACCTCCCCAAATATACCTACTATCCCTCCCCGACATCCCAATCTCACCTTAAAAAAAAGGCAATCTGTTCCCCAAAAACATCTTACCCCATACATAGCTGTCCATTTTCCACACCTGTCCACTGGACCCATGTCATCTGGTCTAACTTGCTTTCCAACATATTAGTGCTGTCCTCACCCCTCTCTCAGGGGTATGAGTGTCCAAATCTACCTCCAAATTAGTGTATATTCACAGCTATTGATGTAGAAGAAATTGGCAGCTATGGACCTTCCCTACAACCATCCTGCACATCCCTAGCTATTTTCCCTACTGTCTTCCCTCTTTGTGCCCATTTATCACCACTTTCCGATCAACCTTTTTTCATTTCTTTTAAAGAAATTAGTGTGGGGCTAAGCGGGAGTAAGCACTTTTAAACAGCAGTAAGCAGGTTTAAGCTTGTTTGCATGGGAGTAAGCAATGGCTTCACAGATTAAGTAATTGAGAAGCTAAATCAGTGTAAGAAACTGTAACCGGAAGTTAGCAGTGCTTATCTCCACGTAAACCTGTGCAAACCCGCTTACAACTGCTTAAAAGTAGATATATATGTAAATACACATGCACACACATAGATATGTATAGGAAGCATATTGAGCAGCCAGTATTCCTACAGTTGCCACCTTTTCAAATGGACAGTGTATGAGTCACTCATACAAAAGACAGTTGTTACCTGAAACATATACCCACAGAGAAGTCAAAGGATATGACACAACACACAGGTTTGCATACATAAGAAAATTTTATTTGTGTACTATTACAGTTGTATATGCCATGTCATATAGCTGTTAAGACTTTGAAATACATACTAACTGATTAATGCAACTGTCAAGCAGATTATTTTATACAGTAATCCGAAAGCATAACATATGCTGCTGTCCAGGCCAAGGCCTTCAAGTAGTACAACAGTAAAGACAGACTGGACCAGAGGATAACAATCAATCAACTGTAAGTAATGCAGATGTATAGTCCAGCAGCCTCTAATTACACTCTGTACTTAATCCCTAGGGGGAAAAGACAAGTTTAAACAATGGGATATATCTGTTACATAATGAATAACTGAAAACATCATAATCACACTGACAAACAGAACAATCTGTATGGCAGTAAGAACTAGGCCACCAATGTTCCCAATGTGAAATGTATGGTAAGGTACAGCCATATACCTTAAGGCGGCATACTACCGATGTCCCTTACATGTTGTAACAGCCTAGGTTATATATGGTGCATATCCCTCCCCCATAGACTGACTTACAGGGGCATATAACACTGTAAAATACACTGACCTCTGGACTGCAGAAGGGCACACATGTTTTGTTCAGCTGAATCCCACATATATATGGACCCTACCCCACAATTTGTGTGGGGGCCACAACAGCACTGGAATGATGGCAGGAATGGCAGCACTTCATAATCACAGGCCACTACATAACAACCTCTTACTGCATGTCATATGGACAAAGCCTGGTATGTAGGTGGAGGACAGAGGCCGGAACACAGGCCCATATGTAAAATGGTGTTGTCATACACTGAGCAAGTTGCTGGTGTTATAGGATAGTCTGCAACATACCCTTAGTCAGGAATATGAAGTCAGAAACACAAATGGATGTATCCATGTACTGATTGCACTCAACACACACAATGCCAGTGATATATCTGGCACAAGACCTGTGTGGTGGACAGACAAAACATAACAGGCCCACCTCTGGCCATCATGTGGATAGGCCCACAGTTGAGAGTTATGCAGACAGACTGCATTCCATGTTAGACTAGTATGTGCACACAAACTCTGTAACACTGGTGCTATACAATGCATATAACAACACTACTCACACTGTCTGTAGTTCTGGAACCTTATACAAATATTTTGCTGACCTGAGTCTGTAAGTCCTCTGGTAAGAGGTATTGTTACCTGCTGTCTGTAATACTGCTGCCCACACACAGGAAGAATGTCCTCCATACTGAAAAGGTAAAGGGACAACGCCCACATGATGTAGGGATTTATAGTAGTGGGTGCCATGACAATGGTAATTGGAAGTACTACACAGCATGCTGCATGCAGGTAGCAAGTGGAGGACACTCACTGGTGCAGAGGCCATCACCTGATCATGTGCATCATATACAAAATCCATGCTGCAATCTATTCAAAGCAGCTCAATCTATTTACTAGAGAGAGGCTGAGAGAGACAGAGAGAGACAGAGAGAAAGAAAGAAAGCCAAAGCCAAAAAACAAAACAAAACACAAAAAAAAAAACCATCCATGCAGCAAACTATTCAGAACAGACATCATTCCCACAACAAGTATGTGAAGTATATGTGCATGTAATTGAATGTAGTACTTGGTCCATAATAATGGGATAGATGATGTGGAATGATTTATATGTTTGCAGGACAGTCATGTTAACATATAATGTAGCATGCACAAATGCCATAGGTGTGTAATAGGCTTACCTGCAATCTGTCCCTATATATACCCCCCTAATGTTAGGCTGTGTCCACATGTGGCAACTGTCCGTGCTCTGTGTTGCAGCAAGGGAGAACAGTGCAGCTGCACAGGAAGGAGAGTTAGAGAGTATGGACCTGATGTCTGAATGCACCGCATATAAATATATATATATATATATATATATATATATATATATATATATATAGATATATATATATAGATATACACACATGTATGTCTACATATATACAGACACCTATATGTATACATACACACACACACACACACACACACACACACACACACACACACACACACACACACACACACACATACACACACACACACACACACACACACACACACACATATATATATATATATATATGTGTGTGTGTGTGTGTGTGTGTGTGTGTGTGTGTGTGTGTGTGTATATGTCTACATATATACAAACACACATGCACATATATGTATATAAATACATGTCCCCTAGTTTTGCATCACAGTGCTGCATGTTATGTGTAAGGGAACATCACACATATCAATACACACACACACACACACACACACACACACATATATATATATATATATATATATATATATATATATATATATATATATATATATATATATATATATGTAAGTGTGTGCAACACAAACGGGTTTGCCACATGTGAACTCCATGTTGGGACCACATTGTCCTTGTTTGTGATGGTGGGATTGGGAATTTGGGGAAGGATAGCAGGTATATTTGTGGAGGTGGGTTGGGTTGGAAGATAGAGAAGACAGCCTACAAGGGGCGGTATATGATACATGTGGTGGGTAAACAATCTGGATGGGGAGTGTGGTCTGTGATGTGGAAGATCCATGAGACCCCATATGGAAACAATGGGAACAAGGCCCGCACCCATTGCCATTCACAACATCAGCTTCATGGCCCTGAAGGTGCCTGGGCTGGAGGCTGAGCAGGAGGATCATGTGGACCCTGTGAGTGTGTACTGAGGGCTTCAAGGTGCTGTAGCACATCCCTTAAGTCTCTGCAGAGCTCCCTATGCACCAGAACCTAGACTTGACCCTGGGTGACAGGATCATGTCTGTGTGTGCTCCCAGGAGGGGGAACACCATCCCCTGAGGTGGTTCCACCTGAAGGTAGTGCAGGATCAGTAGATAAGGAGGCCCAAGGGTGGATCCCACATGTCATGTGGCCTGGTAACATGGCCAGATGAGGTGGGGGAGGGGGGTCTGTTGGCAACTGTTCCCTAAACATGCTATTATGTCACTGTTATAGAACTTATGCGGATAGTAATAGTCCACACATTCCCGGATCATGTCCAACAGCATGCATGGATATCCCCTCCCCAATAACACAAAAAAACAAATATGCAGCAATCACATAGCAAACAGACTACTGGCATATATGGAACCATAGTGGCCCATACAATGGCATACAGGTGACATTGTCCATAACAGGCCAGCAGTGGTAGTGTCCCCACAGGAAACATGGCTGCAGACACATAGCACAAAGTGTGCTACAACACGATATATGTCCCGATGGTAGGTATTCTGTAGCCATACTTATTAAGTTGCGTGATCAGATTGTTGTTGCAAATATGGTGGGGGGAAGACAGACGTGTATTAAGAACAATGATAACCTTGCGGTATGCGTTGCTCAGATATGTCTTTATGTCTTTCAGGCAAGATGTCTCATGAGAGACTTCCTGTTTATACAATGGACGAGAATGAGGTCATCATCACACACCTGGTGCAGCACTACCAAGTGTTGTTTGGCAGAACAGCCCATGAGCAGCAGGAGTGGACCACCCTGTGGAATGATTTTGTCCACAAGGTAAATGATGTCAGCTTGCATAACCGCAGTTATGAGCAGATCTGGCATTATTGCACTGCCCTACTTCGCAATGCCCATTGGCATGCTGCTGCAGTCAAGGGGGGATCAGCTCGCATCGGGGGGGTCATGCCATCCATCCCCCCTGACACATGTCGAGGAGCTTCTTGCCAGCCTCGGGGCACCTGCCTGCCCTCACACACAACACCTGGTGGAAAGCATAAGGGAGGTGGGTGCTACCCACACAATGGCAGAGGAGCATGCAGGTAAGGCCACAGGGCAGATCAGTAAACCACTGTTGTGTATCCATCTACATCTGTACAGTTAGATCATGCATATGTGTGATGATATATATATATATATATATATATATATATATATATATATATATATATATATTTATAGAGTCTGTTGCTGCGTAGTAGTAATAAACAGATGTGCATAGGCTGTAGTATAATGGGCTTGTACTGTTGATGTACTGTAATGCTGCACCCACCCTGTACCAATGCCACAGCTGTGGCTACTGACATCACATCTCTCACACACTTATGTAGGTCCCTTTGGTATACCTCCAAGGCAGCTGCCTGTAGCTGGTAAGTATGTTTTTTGTTCAGGTTTGTCAATACACCGGTCATGTTATGGCTATGGTATACTCCATGCTCACATTTAGCACACCTACCCATAATGAATGCCGTACATGTTCACATATTGTTGCTGTTAACTGCACTGCGTTACAGTGGTCACCATAATGGTGTATCTGAAGGGTATGTCAGACTCCTGCAATATAACTAACATCCTGTCATTGCAAAATGTGTGCACAGAGATGAGCATAATGGTGGGACAAATGGCCTACAGTAGGGACATGTCTGAAACATCACCCTTATACAGTGCTACAACAGTGTATATACCAGTATTACAATGGCAACTGTTACAGATCTACACTACGGCATATCATAATACTGCAGTGCACACCCCTTACAACCTGCAATGTGGTCCTAACATGAGCAATGAGTGTGTAATATGGAATCATATGTTAGGGCAGCAAATATGGGGAATACATACCTTCACAAACACTGGAAGCATGTGTGCGCACACACTCCAGATAAAATATAGTGGACGCAGCTGTTGAGGTACTGACTACATGCATTTTTCATGGAAATGCACCTTTCAGCAAGTACACATCCCCAATGTCACACCAAGAATTGATCTGCTGTCCAAGACGTTTGGCCATCAAATGTGCACACCTACCTGCAACACAGGCAGCTGTGGCTTGCACACATCTTACATGCCATGGCATGGGCCACATACCCAACAGGTAGCACCCAGGAGCTGGACATATAGCCATGCCTCACCATTGCATATACCATGGCAAACAATGCAGACAGTCATGTATGTGGCGAGGATGTATGGGACAGGAATAATGTAGGAAATAAACTAATGGCCATCCAAGACAGATCATGTCACATGTAGCAAACC
This sequence comes from Protopterus annectens, assembly GCF_019279795.1. Lineage (NCBI taxonomy): Eukaryota > Metazoa > Chordata > Ceratodontiformes > Protopteridae > Protopterus > Protopterus annectens. The sequence continues at coordinate 799,469,063 of NC_056736.1, read as the reverse complement.
AGTCATGCAGACTGCCTAATAACATGCCAGAACACTGAGGGGGCTGCAGGAATGTCTATCAAGTACTGGCTGTGCAGTACCCATGTCAGCAATTGCCTGGACTCTGTAAACATGTGGTCAGTGGGTTAGGGTAATCAGATGTGTCAGTTGTACCACAGGAAACATCAGCCAGGCCTCTCTACAGGTAGCATATGCATAACAGAAAATATGCAGAGTTGGGGGATATGTGTAGGGCAGACTAACCATATACTGGCAAATGCAGATGGCCCATGCTAGTATACCCCTGCCAGGAACAGTGACTACTGTAGTACACATAACAGTAGATGCAACAAACCATCATGACAAGGGCATGCACACATATGCACCCACGAAGTGTATGCATTTCAATCAGCATCAGTACAACTAACACATTTGTTTGGCACTTTGTTTGATTGTACAGGACATATGTCACATATGAGGCTCATGTAATGTTAACATATGCAGTAATGTGGTCCCATGGCATATCAAGGAAGAGGGTGTCATATCAATAAGGGTGTGTACACTCCCCATAGCCACCGTAAGGGTTAACGGTTGTCAGTGTAATTGTAACGTATTGCTCATACATGCACCGCTGATGATGACATTTTTAAATCAGACAGTAGGCATTCACAAATTACATCTGTCCACATATCATCCCAGGTATGTGTCAGACAAACACATAGGGGCTGTGAGCAGCAGAGCAGACATAACTGACACAGTAATACACATTCAGCAATGGTGTGGTCACCTGTGAAGTATGGCTCACAGTACATGGCAGAGTGCTGAACAGGTGCACAGCAATGCTGTGTACATGGGTGCAGTGTTTTCCATGGGAAGGGACATCACCTACTAACACAGCCCATGCACCACACACATGTATACTGTTGCTAGCATGGATTGACTATAGCTGCACTGCATGCTGTTGAGTATCATATGTTATGCATGTTGACAGATGGATAATGGGAGGTCTGTGTGTAATATTTTCATGCAACCTACCTGTAAGTGTGTGTGGGGTGGTTGGGGGGTTATTTTGTCTGTAAGTGCAATCTGGTGGAGTAGAGGGGGTTGATGCATGTAGAATGTTTGTGTATGTGTGTGTGTGTTTGTGTGTGTGTCCATGTATGCACATCTGTGAATGTGGGGTTGTTCATACGTCTCAACTTCCCTTTCGGAATTGTGCAGTACATGGACATGGACTGGCACATGAGACACCAGGAATACCTGTCTGATATGTGATCTCAGGGCAGCTGATAGTATAATAAGGTCTGTAGCATGGAACATGCATTGGGAGGGAAAATAGACACCAGTTATACTTAAAACTGTAATCAGCAGACAGGTGAAAGAATGCCCACATATGCAGCACTACAGGTGCACTGGGGAATTACTAGACAACACCAGTGAGTGTAACCAAATATTACTGTTGTTCACATAATAAGTTAATAGAGCAACAGATCTTGCATCTACTGAGCAATAGTTACATATGACACTCCAGTGTGTGACATTATTGAGTGACTGTAGTAGCCCCTAACATATGGGGGGCATGCTCATGATTTCTGGACAAACCCAGGGTGAACACTGGATGACAGTGGTTAGTCCTTGTAAAACTAGACTCCAATCAAGTCAAAGAGGTAATGGAGCAACAGGTCATGTTTTGTGGTAACTTGTCTAGGCAATTAGAAGAATGATACATTAATGATTGGTATTAATAAGTGCAGGTTTCCAAGTGAAATGCAGGATGGGGAACTTAAGAGAATAAACTTAGGTCAGTCTGTAAACTCAGGTACAGGTAGGTATTATGGTGGAATGTCAGTGTGTGTGTGTGTGTGTGTATGTGTGTGTGTGTGTGTGTGTGTGTGTGTGTGTGTGTGTGTGTGTGTGTGTGTGTGTGTGTGTGTGTATGTGTGTATGTACAGTTAAGCAATGACATACAGGTCTTAAAGTGCATTTCTTGTTTTCCCCTCACAGGTGACGAGGTGGTTCAGGGTCCCTCCTGCATGCAATCTGATATTGGCGTCCATACAGACACAGAAAATGATGATAGGTGTGTTGAGGCACAAGCAGGGTTGTTAGAGGCCGAAAATGCACCATCGTTTGACATCCCCATGTTATCCACCCCATCCCCGCAAACAGTCACTGTGCCTATAGATACCCCATCACCAGTGGCCTTAGCAGAGGACAGTTGGCGGTTGGTGGCAGTACACAGGACAGTGTGGAATCTATGGCTGCTTTGTCTGTACACAGCAGCCATAGCCAGATGCCCAGCAGGGTGCCACATAGGCAGATGTACAGGGGTGCTCATGGAAGGGGCACTGGTCATCGTGCCCCTGGCAGAAGTGCCACATCTGGTACCACCAGACGCATGTTTTAGGCTGTCATGGAGGCACAGGCATGTATGGAACTGTACACCAGACAGAGTCTGAGGCTACAGAAAGCTGCTTTTTCAGCTGTGACAACATCCATGATTTTGCAGGTGCCCTCCATTATTATATAGAGGTCATGAATAGACAGTGGGATGGGATGGTGGGCCTCCTCAACCATGGATTGTCCATGCTAGAGCATGTGGTGGGACTGGTGCAACGGCCACATGGATGTAGGCCAGCAACAGCAACATCTGGCGGCCGATGTGGATGTGCAATGACACCAAGCCACTCCCGTAGTGGCAGTACCAGCCCCAGCACTGCAGGGGAGCGCTGTCCACACCACACCAAAGCAGGCCAAATGCAATTGGCCCTGGCCAGTCCCAGGAGGGACCTGGCTCCAGCATACATATGTCATCATCAGGGGAGAGTAGCATATCGAGGCTTGTACCTGGATGTGCCTGTGAAACCCCTGACAGGCACAGTTCTCATGTCCGTGGCCAGAGGCGGTGAACTGCACACTCTGCCAGGTATGGTCTGCAGCTGTCCAACAAACACCTGTATAGGGCAGCTACATGGCAGAACTGTGTGCATGCATACCCACACACAATACAAACACACCTAAGGCAACCAATACCTACACACACCATATCAGTGATTTAAACCCCTCACTCACACACATGGTGTCAAACATATGGGCCACTCTAAATCTCTGACAAAGCAAAAACACACCTTGTGCATATGATGATACCTGTGTCACATCCCTGCCATCCATAACATCAATATAGGAACAGGCTAATATGGTTTTGATGCACACAGTGACTGTACTACAGCATACCAATGTACTGCTGTGTAGCATGTTGTCAGCAGTAATGTTTAATGCTTACATTTCAGGTAGTCTAGCTGTCCAGCAATGATGCATTATAGCATTTAGTAACACTGACTGATAGTGGTCTCCATAATATTATCCATTTATGTTGTAGGTGTCCATGTGTCAGCAGGAGGATGGTCTGCTGTCATATCTCACAAGGGGTATGGCACTGTGGTGACACCGTGGCTGTGCCATATCCTGGGTACAACTGAACACATTTCATGGGTCTGTATAACAGTTACTGCCTGTGCCACATGGACACATGACCCCCTGGGACATGTATATTCAGCAACATGAAGTAGATCCTTCCACATACACGCACACTTTTACTTGGCAACACTGGGACTAGACCTCTACCTAGGTATGTAGTGCTACTGATGTGTGTGGCTTTAATTGCACACACCACACAGCATTTGGGATTAGGTGTGTTCCAGGTTACATGTTACATGCAGAACATCCTCAGGCATGTACAGTATGGTAATGGGGGATGTAATGGTTGTATATGAACAATACATGGTGTTACATACCATCATATACACATTGACAAACACATAACAGTCAGACACACATCCAAGAGACCTGGAAATATCAGTGCTAACTACTTTGTCAGTGTGTCCAATGTGTTAGAGGAGAGGCTGCACACAGCACATGCATAACTGGGCTGGATAGTGTTATCAGTTACCTGTATGGTTGATGATGACAATGGTCACCATACAGTGGTACATGGGACATGTACTGGGGGTACCATGGTGTAATGACAGTATACCCAGCACCCACACCCCACTGTGGCTATTGCACGTACTGGAACCCACGATGACACTTTGCCATACCCATCATCACACATTGACCAGGACTGCAATACAACCCTTTGTCCATCCCAAGAGTGCTACTACAGGGATATGCATCTAATGCACATGCCACAGGCATAGTAGGGTGATGCATTGTCATGCCTCTCCTATGGGCAGCAACATCACTATCCCTAATACTGTGTGGCAATGCATATTGTAATAGGAGTATTTGGCCTCGGAATGCTGTACCCTACATATATACACACATGCACATATACACACACTTGCTAGAACTCAGTGGGTATCCCATGCCTATCAACCCATTTGTACAACAGTGTTGTGCTGGTACTGCAAGGCCCAGGTAGCCCTTAGGGAGATGAGTGTAACAAGGTACATGTAATGTCCAGTAAAGCAGCAGTCACATCTAACTATGGCAATGGGTGGTGTGGTGGGTGCGAAGGGCCTCAGGGTATTCCCAACTACAGGTCTACTAACACACAGACACAGATATCCTCAGTAATGCACATGTACACATTTGTCAGTACTGGTGTGCATCAGTGCAGGTGTTCATAGGTGTGTACCTGGCTATTGTCCATGGAGAGATGGGAAGTGTAGGGGATGTGTGTACAGTGGTATCATGCCACCCGCAATGTGCCAGCAGACAATCTATCTACAGACACCACTGTGGTGACTCTCAGGGTGAGAGTAACATACATCAGCCAATCCTCTGAGTGCCTCCAGCAAATGGCCAGTGAGGTTCTCCAGTTGACATGTATGCAGCATGTGTTACATAACATGGTTAGTGTCTGTCTTGGAGACCTGTACCCAAGAATGTTCTATTGACTGTGGTAGCATAGTGGAGAAATCCATGGCATGTGGTGCGTACAGGGTGTTGAGTCCTGTCTGTGCCATTTATAACACAGCCGGGCAGACATGTCACTGTCAGTCAAGCATAGATTGCCTGTAAGTATCCAAGATGGATACATGACATCTGCACATCTGTACAGGGAGTGACAGACATAAGCTCGCCAACTAGCTATGCAGTAGGATGAATGTGTTGACAGATAGATGTCTGACACTGATATGTATGCCATTACTACATGATGGCAGCTTTCACTGACATGTGCTATACAGACAGTAGTCTACAGTTATTTTCTACATGTCAGATCATTATCCAGTAGGAAATATATAATGTGACACAGCTCACACACCAGGAACATGACAGTGAGGACTCAGAGTCAATCTATGCATACATGGGTGTTTGTTGCCAGTACTACAATTAGCAATCTACTATTGCTTGGGAAAGCACTTTCAACAGTAGTAACATCATGATGCACTACATGCCAGTGTGACTGCACATAACCTGGGATACTACCTTTGTATGTAACACATTCACATGGATAAGAGTGTTGTACAGGCCATATATACTCAAGTGCCCTATACAGGAGACTCACACCCCTTGCTACTGTAATGACAGCACATAGATGCATGTTATATACATGGCATTACATACACTTATTACAGATGTCATTACCACGCTATGGTATCAGACTGGGATGTGAGCACTGGTTACCAGGGCTGAGCCATGCTTAGCAGGTGTCAGCGTTGCTGCAATATAACAGCTAAGCACATTTGCTCACTGGTAAGCGAAGCCTACATGGTGCAAGCACCCGTACATTTAACCATACCTTAACACGGCTTAGCTTCGTGCAAACCCGTGCAAATGTGCTTAAAGCTACTCAAAACTCTGCATCCAACAGCCCTTGTTCTGCCCAGCAATAAAATAAACACCCCTAGCAGGTCTTGAACCCCCAGGACACTGTACATTACAGTCACAACAGTTAACCACTACACCATGACAGCTGTGAAGACAGTTGTTGTTTTTCCAATAATCTGTCAGTAGACATATTGAATAGTATTGAACAATTGCTGTGACTTCTACAATTGTATAGTACTTGCTAGTGATATTTCTGTTGCATCACATATGGTGTTATATCTAAATATACACATCAGATACCTATGGTGTGATACATCTTGGAAGGTAGTCACAACAGTAATGCTTACACATGACAAGGATATGCATGTGGGAAGGTATACACAACAGTAATGTTTACACATGACAAAGATATGGATATATACATATGTGGATATATGTCTACATATAATAACATATATAGTCATATATATGCATTTATACACATCTGTATACTGCATCATATATATGGCCATATATATATCTGTGTGGTGTGTGTGTGTATATACATATAAATATATATATATATATATATATATATATATATATATATATATATATATATATACACATATATGTTTACCATATGTCCAGACCATGGAGTGGAGTCATGCGTCAGCACCAATAGTCTCAACCTCTTAGTGCAAGGGTATGTCATGTATGTAGTTCAGGCATATATGTAGACTGTTGCTACTGTAACAGGGTTTGTCTTAACAGACATGTTGTGTGTGGGAGGTCACATTTGCTATTGACATGTACACCATCAGTTACTGACAGACATCCTGAGGACATCATAGTACAGTACCACTGATAGCACAGTAATGATCCTGTGGACTACAGTGGAGATATGACCAATATATGTGGACAGTCTGGCACACTCTGTTCAGTCCAGAGTTATACACAGATCCCCTTAGTGAGACATGTGGACAAAGCCTGACAATGTGGGTGGTAACAGCCATGTACATGGGTATATCATGTAAATACTGGACTACATATACCCGCACAGTTTATGCATTCACACACTTCTGTCTGTCCTGACACATAATAACTGGTGGTGCAGAGGTCACATGGCCACATAATACCCAGTAGTTAGTGACATATGTCTGTACAGCATCCCACTGCTTTGTCAGAAATACACAACAGTTATGGTGGCCCGGCAGCAGTACATCTTGCAAATATCTGGACATAACATCACACTGGGTAATTACACTAAGCTGCTAGGCATGTAACAAAGCACTGTGCAAACTACAGTTAGACTGCCACAACACTGGCCTACATTTCCAATGGGAGAATACACATGTACCTGCAAATATATCAGGCTTTACAGGCATGTCACAGCACAGAGTAAGAGACACCTGTGTGAAAGTGCATACCCACAACCAATGTGAACACAACCACAGCCACATATGGTATGCAAGCTTAATATTACACTATATGGACTGTCTGATCAACACCATCCTCATATGTTCCACTCACACACTGACCCTACATATACTGGGTCATGACACAGTGTGGTCCAATGCCTGTTTGTGGTATGGGACACGTGTGTGTTTGGCCCTACAAACATGTGAGCAGATAGGGTACCATACACTAGAGCAGCATGTAACATCAGATAGAACAGGACCAAGAATGATGACATCTACCACAGCCTGTACACAGGCCAAGGTACGTATTCACAATACACATACTGTCGAAAATCACTATAAGTGCACAGACCCCACTACTGTACAAACAACCACAGAATGCCCAGGTTATGTCCTCAGAAATAACCCCTATTATACATAACATGTTTAGCAGTTTGATATCTGACTGGGTTGTTTTCAGGTATGATGTCAATAAATAATGGTGTACAGAACATATGCACCTCTTACTGCATGACATATATACAAATGTTGACAGACTTGTGGCTGGAGCCACAAACACTGGGCCATTATTGGCATGTTACTGTGATACCCTCATACATTTACTGTTGTAACATCGTTTGTTGTGACATATGTCCTATGAGGGATATGAAGTCGGTAACTCTCATGGCTGTCACCATGTACTGACTGCAATCATCAGACTTAGGTGATCTGTGAGTAACACAAGAAACATAAGACTCCAAACACTGACCAGTCTGCAGATAACCCTACATGTGTGAGTTTCTTCAAACACATAACACTGTCATGAAAGGTATTAAATCATGTAGACCAGACATATCTACACAAACCCTGTTAAACCAACATTACTCCAAATGCAGAAGAGCAGCACTTACATTCTGTAGTCATGTCCGGAACATCCCCCTCTTGTTTGTTGGCCTGTCTCCATAGTGTATGTTGTTAGAGGTATATCCCACTACCATCTGTGATGCTGTTTGCCAAATACCGACATGAAGTCCTGCTCACAGTGAATGAAAAGGGCCAACACTCACATGATGTTCCTAGTTATAGGAGTGTGTTTCCATGCAATTGGCTATGGGAATTTTATCACAGCTGTTCCACATGCAATCAGCTAGTGGGGGACTGCAATTCATGCAGTGGCGATCAGTTGATCATGAGCATCACTTGCAAAACACAGGTTGCTGCCTAAGCAAAGCAGGTATACTTCTCCACATCCACCAGATAGGGAGTGAGAGAGACAGACAGAGGCAAAGTAAGACAAGGAGGGGGTGGAAGAGTAAAACTTAAGCATGTTTGTGTCACACACTTACCAGTACCGGGTTTCAAACCCCTGTCTGGCTATGTATTGCTATCACATGTCTATGTAGTTATTGCATGCACCACAGAGCTTATTTTCTGGGGAGCTGTCCAAAGTTATATTCGATGGTGAGTGGCATCTGCAACAGTGATAAAGGAAGGATAAGGTAGGTGTAGTACACATGCCTGACCACATGAGCAGGTGTCAAGGTCAACACAGCCACACTCTCTCAGGGACTCACACACATTATCATAGTTGGCAGGGTCAGGATTAGACTTCCTAACTAGCTAGTTTGCCACAATACAGTAATACACAAGTATCACATGCACCACAGGGGTTATCAGGATGATATATGGGCAAAGGGTATGTCAAGGTGTCTGACATCAGAAGGCATACTTTAGTAGGCCATTGGGAGGTGTAGTGAGCATGAATGGAATCCAAGTCATTATACTCCACACACACACACACATAGACATATGTTTCCAGTACTGACATGCATGGGTGCATTGTTTCACAGGTGTGTAGTGGATTACTGTGCCAGAAGGCTGTGCAAGACTAGGTAAAGGGTATAGCCTGGCATAAGGCCACATGACAATGGTCTGCAGTGTGGCTAAGGGGTGTAGTGTCTGGATTGGCCCACACAGGTGGGTATTGTATTCACCATCCAGTCATCTTGGTTACTATTGTGGGTGGCTAGTGCTGTGCAATGCTTGCCATGTATGTGTTATATAGCCCATGATATGGATGGTGTCTCTGATGTGCAGACATCCCACATGCATGGTCTGTGACACGTGGAAGTTTACCTGGGGTGTCTGGGGCATGTTGTGTAGACAGATTGTAATCATCAGATGTGCCATTCCTGGCCTCATGTGTCGAGAACTGGCAATGGACACCAGGTTGACCATGCACCTACATTGTCAGAATGATACAGGTATCCCCTGTTGTCAGTGGCATCTGTCCATACAGGACATGTGTATAAGGCATGGTATGTCCTTTGTGGGTTACATTTGCTGGCTATACAGTTGTTGCAGGTGTCCAGTGGGGAACATAGTGAAGGAGTACTGTATGCAATGATTTGCCTATTGTAGGGATGGGACAGGGTGCCATGCCCTCTGTAGTCCACTGCAATCACACCATGGTTACTAACTGTGAGCAATATGCAGGGAACTACCAACATAGTGGCTGATGTTTAGCCGAGTGTGTTTGTGTATGAGACATGGGTGGAGAGTGTTTTCTGGGTAATACAAGGGTTGCCTATATTGTTCACCAAGCCATGATGTCACATGTAGGGGCATGGATTGTCTACCCCAGCCTCTCTGATGTTTGACATATGTTATTCTTGTAAGGTGGATATTGTGACATACAGGCCCACCATATAAGAAATTTGCCAAACCCACCCCACACTGCATCCAGTTGTTACACACTCACAACTACCTCCACACAGGATACGAATGTTAAACACACAAGTCTTTCAGTTGCCATGTCTGAGAGTAGAACTCCTATCTAACTAGTACATCACACTACAGCATTACGCAGTTACAGCACACGCCACAGAGATTAGAGAGTTACTTTTTCCCCAAAGGTGTATTTCAAAGTGAATGACATCAGCAGGCTTGCTAAAGTAGGGCAATAGATGTTGTAGTGACTGTGAATGGCCTCAAAAGCATTGATCCCTATGCAGGCAAACAAACTTTTACACTTGCAATGTCTGGGAATAGAACTCCTATCTAACTAGTATATCACACTACAGCATTATGCAGTTATAGGGCATGCCACATAGATTACAGGGCTACTCCTTCCCCAAGGTGCATTTCAAAGTGAATGACATCAGCAGGTTTGCCAAAGTACGGCAATGGAAGTTATAGTGACTATGAATGGCCACAAAAGCATTGATCCCTACACAGACAAACACACATGCAAACTTTAACACTTGTCATGTCTGGGAAAAGACATCCTACCTAACTAGTATATCACACTACAGCATTGCACAGTTACAGGATGCACCACAGAGATTACTGGGCTATTCCTTCCCCAAAGGTGTATTCCAAAGTGAATGAAATTGGCAGGCTTGCCAAAGTAGGGCAATGGAAATTGTAGTGACTGTGAATGGCCTCAAAAGCATTGATCCCTACACAGACAAACAAACACACAAACCTTAACGCTTGCCATGTCTGGGATTAGAACTCCTACCTAACTAGTACATCACACTACAGCATTATGCAGTTGTAGGTTCATAGATAGGTACTAGGCTATCAGCCCAAGGGCCTAAGTATGCCTAGCCAACAAGGTTCCCTGGCTTATGCCTCCCAAGAAAGTTAATTTCCTGTGCCACTGTAGAGCAGAGCCACAGAAGTGATCCCTGGGGTGTATTTCCTATTTCCCATCACTCATCAAGATTTTTCTTGAAGAGTGCTAATGAGGAACTTTGCTTGACATAGATGGGTAGCTTGTTCCAGAGTATAGGAAGTCTCTGGGACAGGAATCTATCCTCCAGCATGTCCTGTTTATTGTGGCCAAAAGGTTTAGGTCCCTAGAGTGTGAAACTCGGAGGGATTGGGATTTCAAAAGGTGTAGCATGTTCAACAGCTCTGGGTTTAACATAGCTTTATATGTTAGGCAGACATCTCAGAGCAGGCAATATGCTACAGAGTAATGCTGGAGTTTTTTTTAGATGGTCAGTGTAGGGCATCTGTTTGAGGCCAGTAATCCGGCCTTTCCAGCTGCTGCAGATGTCTTGTGAGGTACATTCCAAAAGGGGTGTTGTACTCTATAATAGGTCTGAGTGCTGAGTAGAGGGGAACAATTACCTTTTTTTTCCTGGATGAGAACTCTTTTGAGATGAGGTGTGCTGCATAGAAGGATTTCCTGACTACTGTGGCTATGTGATTATCAAAGGAGAGACTACTGTCCACCTGGGTCCCAAGGTCTCTTATCACACATTCGGCATTAAGTAGACTGCTGTTTATGTGGTAGTTCATGGGTACAGAGTTTTAGCAAAGGGGAGGACAATGCACTTTTTGGCATTGAGCTTGAGGCCATGCCTCTGACACCAGGCATCTGTCTCAGTGAGGCCCTTCTGTAGGATGTCCACATTATTTGGGGACTCGACTATGGCTCCTAGTTTGCAGTCATCTGTGAACGTTGCTAGCCAGAGGCCTTCTGTGTTAGCCTGTACTTCAGAGAAGTACATACCAAACAGGAGAGGTCTCAGGACTGAATCCTGTGGTACTCCACTTGTCATTGCTTTGAAGTTAGATTTGGAGTCTGCAACTTTTACAGTGTGGGTTCTGTCAGTGAGCCAGTTGGCAACCCATCTTGTGACATAAGGATTTATACCTAGTTTAGTGAGTTTAGCTATAATTCCAGAATGGAGGATGGTGTTGAAAGCCTTGGCAAGGTCAATATAGGCTGTGTGAACCACCTTACCCTCGTCTACAGCTTTGGTGACTGCCTCAAAGAAGTTGATCAGGTTCAGAAGGCATGATCTGCCTTTCACAAACCGGAACTGGGTGGGTCCAGAATTTGGAGGTTACCAATGTCTTTTTTTATGAGTTCCATGATGATACGTTCCATGGCCTTGCAGACCAGGCTCATCAGGCTAATATGTGCACCATTCAGTGGGCAAAAAGCCTGCCATGAGACTATGATTGAACATGGTGCTTAGGTGGGGAGCCAGTTCATTCTGAAGTTCATGTAAAACGCAGCCTGGGATGTTGTCCGGTCCCATGGATGCTGTGTTTTTGGTTTTAGAGAGTGCAGCTTTTACCTGCATAGATGTAATTACAGCGACTCTGCATTCTTCCTATATAGATATGGGACCTTTAGGGGGTGAGAGTGGGGTAAAGTTAGCATTGAACATATCTGCCAGGATGTTGGCAATATCAGTTGGTTCTGTAATTTTCCTGCCGCTGTGCTGTAACTCAGAACAGATCTGGGTGTTGCCATTGAAATTCTTGACATAGCTATAGAATGCTTTGTGGTTGCCCTTATAGCACACGCCATGAAGATTACTGGGCTACTCCTTCCCCAAAGGTGTATTTCAAAGTGAATTACATTAGCAGACTTGCCAAAGTAGGGCAATGGAAGTTTTAGTGACACTGAATGGCCTCAAAAGCATTGATCCCTACACAAGCAAACAAACACACACACCTTAACACTTGCCATGTTGGGGATTAGGACTACCTAACTAATACATCACATTACAGCATTATGCAGTTATAGCATGCACAATGGAGATTAGTAAGCTACTCTTTCCTAAAGGTGTATTTCAAAGTGAATGACATCAGCAACCTTGACAAGATTGGGCAATGGAAAGTGTAGTTCATAGGTTCATAGGTTGATACTAGGCTATTGGCCCTAGGGCCTATACATGCCTAGATATGACAAGTCCCTGGTTAAGTCTTCCCATAATATTTACTTCCCTGGACCCCTGTCTAGCAGGGCAGCTGATATGATCCCCGGGGTCTGTTTCCTATCGCCCATCTAATTGTCCAGGATCCTTTTGATGAGGGGCAAAGAGGCATTCTGACATGTATGGGAAGCCTATTCCAGAGTCTGGGGAGTCTCTGGGTCAGTAACACATCACTCCAGCATGTATTGTTCATTGTGATGACAAGATATGGATCTCTGGAGCATGTGGCTATGAGGGTTTGGAATTCTTTAAGTGTAGCATGTCCAACAGCTGTGGATTTGACATGGCATGGTATGTTAAGCAGAGATCACCTCTGAGAACACAATATGTGACAGAGTATAGCTGGATGATTTTCAGACGGTCAGCATAGGGCATCTGGTTTAGGCCTGTGATTCATTTCATGAGGTATGTCTGCAGCCTTTCTAGTTATTGCAGATGTCTTGTGAGGTGCTTACGTAACGGGCCGTTGAAGTCTGTACTGAGTCTACTGAGAGATGACTACAGTGGGACAATGGCCTCCTTTTCCTGGATGTAAAGCCCTTAGTGGTGAGGTGTACCACATAGGAAGGTTTCCTGACTGTTGTGGTGATATGGTTATCAAAGATGAGACCACTATCCACCTATGTCCCTAAGTCTGTTATCACACTTTCAGTGTTTAGTGTATTGTCGCCTGTGTGTACTTCACAGGTACATGTCCCTTCCCAAAAGGGATAACTATATATTTCTTAACACTGATCTTGAGGCTATGGCTCAGGCACCAAGCATGTCTTTCTGTAAGGCCCTTCTGTAGAATATCCACATCATGTGGGAATTCAATATTGGCTCCCAGTGTGCAGTCATCTGCAACCTTTGTTTGTCATAGTCCCTTACTGTTGGACTGTACTTCAGAGCAGTAGATGCCAAACAAGGGCGGTGCCAGGACTGAACCCTAAGGTATGCCAACTGTCACTTGTCTGGAGCTGGGGTTGGTGTCACCTACATGTACAGTGTGGGTTCTGTCAGTACAGCAGTTGGCAACCCATCCGGTTACACAGAGATTAATGGCCAGCTTGATACATTTATCTATGATTCCAGACTGAGGGTGGTGGTGTTGAAGGCCTTGGCAAGGTCCGGATAGGCTGTCTGTACCACCTTACCCTCATCCACAGCTCTGGAGATGGATTCACAGATGTCAATCAGGTTGTGGTGACATGATCGGCCCTTCACAAACCCAACCTGGTTGGGGTCCAGTATTTTCAGGTTTCCAATGTCTTTCTTTTAATTTCCATGATAATACATTCCATGGCCTTGGAGATCAGGCACGTCATACTGCTGAGGCTGTAGTTCCCAGGATCCAAGGTGGATCCCCCCTTGTGGACTGCGATAACTGTAGCTGTGTGCCACACAGTGGGCATAAAGCCTGAGGTGTGACTATGATTAGACATGGCACAAAGGTGAGGTCAGCCAGTTCAGTTTGTAGCTCATGTAGTACACAGCCCGCAATGTTGACTGGTCCCATGGTTGTTGTTATCATAACTCTGGAGAGTGTGTTTTTTACCTATGTGGCTGTTATTACCGGAATCTGGCAATCTTTCCGTGTTGGGATAGGCCCTTTTGGGGGTGGGAGGGGGGTGCAGTTGGCACTGAATCAATCTGCCAGGATATTGGCAATATTCCTGGGAGCAGTATATTTAATACCATCCAGTTGTAGTTCAGTGCAGATCTGAGCATTGCCATTTATATTCCTCACATAGCTATGGAATGGCTTGCAGTTATCTTTGACACCTTTGGTTATATTATGTACGTAACTAACTTTGGTGGTGTTATGAGGGATCTCTGCTGCTTACTGTGGCTGGTATTGGAGTATTTTGCATCCTGGAAATTCCCCCATTTCTGCAACAGTTTCCTCCTTTTGTCGTACAGTATGTTTCTGGTAGGAGGCCACCAGATTGGCTTCCTTTTCTTGGTGGGGAGCATCTTGGTTCTATATTGGATGGCATGATTTATGCACAAGTGGATGTGCTCATACAGTGTCTTCATGTAGGATTCAGCAGTTGTCCTTTCAGTTCCCATCTGCATGGGTGTCATGACGTTAGTCACAAGTCATGGGCAGATCTGACCACCGATGGGGTGACCATAGGTGTGGACCACTGATGTCCCATGTTGGTAATGACCAGGTCTAGGATATTTGAGCCCCTGGTGGGACTATGGGTTACTTGATCCAGGGCATTGGGAATTATGACTTCCAAGAACCGTTGGGCACACATGTTGGTACACAAGTAGTTTTCTCAGTTAATGGCAGGGTATTGTATGTCACCCAGGATTAGGGTGTTTGCTTGTATCATAATATTTCACAATATGTTTCAAAAGCTGTAGTGGGAATCATAGCAAGCTATACAATCTGGAATGCAGTCTAACCCGCTGTTAGTTGCACGGGGGGTATTTCAGACACATTCTGTTGGGCAAGTAGCCTAGTGGTGTGAATATCCTTGATGAATATGGACACTCCTCCACTTTTATTGTTTTTTTCCTGGTTTGGTGGCCAACAGGTGTGATGAGAGCTGTACCTGATATTGCAGGGGTGCTCTCTGGAGCCTTGGTCAGGTCTCTGTTACTGCAGTTATCAATGTTCTCCATTTTTAGGTGTGCGTTGTGACTGTGAATGGCCAAAAACAATTGATCCCTACACACACACACACACACACACACACACACACACACACACACACACACACACACACACACACACAGTGTTTTACAGCTATCATGTCTGGGAATAGAACTCCTACCTAAGTAGTATATCACACTACAGCATTACACAGTTATACGACACACCACAGAGATTCCTGGGCTCCTTCTTCCCCAAAGGTGTATTTCAAAGTGAATGACATGAGCAGCACTGCCAAAGTAGGGCATTTGAAATTGTAGTGAGCGTGAATGGCCTAAAACACATTGATCCCTACACAGACAAACACACACAGTTGCCATGTCTGAGATTAGAACTCCTACTTAACTAGTATATCACACTACAGCATTACACAGTTATAGGATGTGCCATGGAGATTACTGGGCTACTACTTCCCCAAAGGTGTATTTTAAGGTGAAGACATCAGCAGGCTTGCCATAGTAGGGCAATGGGGAGTGTAGTGTGTGTGTGTGTGTGTGTGCATGGGCCATAACCCATTCATCTAGAGGCAGACACACAACACACAGGCACACACAGGTTTATATTTCACAGGTATGTGTATACAACTGCTAGATGACTACTGACTTCTACAGTCATGTTACACAGTTAGCACAAGCACCACAGACACTATAGTGCTGAGGGATACCAGAAGCAAATGTCAACAGTGATTGACATTTGCACATCATGTGGTTTCAGCCAATTGGATGTGTGCTGGGTGGGACAGGCCTCATTATGGGAGGGTCTTTGTCACTGTCTCTCACTCTCTTCCTCACATCTATGTATGTGTAATTTTGGCCTATTATAGTGTGTTGTCCTTGGATGTATATGTGTATTCCTATCCAATGTGTGTGCAAAGCATGACTGGTGTGTACTGAGGAGTGTGTGCACTAACATCTGCGACTGTCAGATATGTATGGTCCACTGTTGTTGCCAGACATGGGCTTCATTTCTGTAAGTGTGGGAGCATGCCCAGTATGACCTTCTGTACTGAATGTGTGAATCCATTCAAGACAGATTGTACTCCAGTGCAGGCCTTTGTGTTCTACACCTACAGGTAGCAACCTGTTTCTCTGGGATATCTGTAGATTGGTTGACCATATGGGGTCAAAATGGGCAAAGGATAGTGGGTTACTGTAGGTAATTGTGTCTGTGCTGCTTCTGGTACATGGTCTTGGTGTTAGCAGAGATATTCAGACATATGTGCTATTTTTCACTGTGATGTTTTATGTCAAGTACTGTCAGGTATACATATTTGCTTGCAGTGATGTCATGGGGAACACAGGGTGAATGCAGCTGTGTCCAGTATTGTGGTCAGCAGCCTACATATTCTTGCACAATTATGTCATTCTGAAGGGGAAGCTGCAGACACTTGCTTCTGTGTCTGTGTAAATGGTTTAGCACCTTGGTGCAGTGGTGGCTGAGAATCCCATGCTTGTACATCCATTGACGTGACAGTATGACCATATCCTGCTGTGGCCATACCTCATAGCTGTACAGATTCACACAGGTTACCCAGAGGCAGGGGTCATAATTCTGGACAGTACCCCTTCACATAGTGGTTTACGAGCAGGTTTGTAGCCATCCATTCTTGTGTTTGCAGTCAGGGATAGTATGTGCACACAGCTGAGTTTCGGACTCCACACACTCCATGCTGCCCATGCTCCTACCTCCCCCTCTATTATTCTATCCTCTTCCAAACATTATGCAAACATTATCTGATATGTTCCCTATAGTTATCACCTCATTCCAGCAGTAATTTGGTGCTGGTCCACAGTTCATGCAGCAGGACATGGTGGACATGTTAGTGGAATTTGTCCACATGGCCTTGCATTTGGGTTCTGTGGACTGTGTTATGTTGTTATTTGGGAGTCCATGACATAACATACAGAGGCAGTATGGGTGAGATGAGACAGAGGCCTTTGGCAGAGGACTGTAGGCCATTTGGAAGTGATGCAGGCCAGCTGTAGCAGGCAGTTGCATTCTGTCACTCCTACAGTCCCAGACTGCAATACACTATATTCTCCTGGGGTGACAGGGTAGGTGTGCAAGGTGTTCATGCCAATACTTTCTGTCATTATTGATCCAGTGGTGTGGATGCTGGCAGGGTGCTGCTTACACCTAGGGACACACCTGCATGGGACATCTGTTCTTCATGCTGCATTCTTTAGCTATTGCCATACAGAGGTGGGGGTCATATTGTACTCATTCCCAACAGCAAGGATAAGACCAGAGAGGTACCTGTGGGCGATGGTGGGGTGAGCTGGATGCATGTGTGCTATGGACACTACTTGCATCTGACTCACAGATATGCATGGGACATTCCACTTATGCTGGCTTGTGCAGAGACATTAGCTGTTTCTCAGTACTTCATACCTGTGACCTTTGTGGTCCGCCAGTGTTTGGCCAGACAACATCGGTATTCCGTACTACAAGCCCAAATAATGTGCTGCTAACCTGTATGCACAATTCCAAGGGTGTGCCCATTTGACAGTTACATATTATACACTGTCTGTCTGAGGTACTTCCCCCTGTGTACAGCTTTTATGTCTGGGGGCACATTCATGCCATGTCCATCTTTCTGAGGGTGGCACATATTACTTCCATACATTTACTATGGCTTACTGCTGGAATGTGTTTTGCTGGGAAGCATTGTTTTTGGCACTGCAGTTGTGAAAACTTGGCCTTGTCATCAGCAGTACTAGCCAGTGACCACCAGGACAAACCTCACCATGCATATATACTGACCACTCTCACACAATATACAACACACACTAAGCTAACACACACACAGCCCTGCATATTGTACACATGCTACAATCTCCCCTGCTTCCTTGGCCAGCTCAGGTATTCTGTACTCCACTGTAATTGTACCTACACATACATGTTACTACATTTCTACATAGGATTGGGGGGCACACCTGACTGTTACTACATTTCTACATAGGACAGGGAGGCACACCTGACACTTGTACACATTTGCTATGACTGTACTGGTATTTCAGGTACTCCATTTCATTCTGTATTCTGACCTATCGTGCTGACTAGAAGTATATCAGTGTACTACAGGTCTTAGGTTTGATTAAGTATCCTGTTTTTTGCTTATTTCTGAGTTATTTATAGCACTTTTATTTTACTCACTGTGTGTGAGGTATTAAGTAGAATTTTCTACAATTGTTAAGCATCTGGTTGGGTTTGTTTGTTCTGATTTTTGTTTCTCACCCTCCCTCCCTCTCGGTATCCTGTTTTTATACTCGGTGGCTTTGCAGTTGTCCGCCCCTACTTTAAATTTGACCTGGGACACTCCTCCCAGTCTAGTGTCATTACCTCATTCTACCTATTCCAGGGAGAACATTTGAGAAGGCCAACCCAATTACCTTCTGCTTCTCCTTTCTCCGTTCCACTTTACAAAAAAAAAAAAAAAAATTCTAAGCTTGTTTCCTGCTTTTCCTATAAGTTGTTTAGTCCAGATACAAATTTGCTGTATCCAGGACTGTTTGTAAGCTTCTGAGCCCCCAATTCTTTCTGTGTTGGAGGGAAGCCTTCTAGCTTAATTTTGTTTCTTAGAACTAGCCAGTTTTCTAGTTTCAGTACTCATATCTATTTCTTTGAGCTCAGCACTTGTTCAGAACTCATTGAAAGCACTAAATAAACTACAAATTACTACAGCACTCAACTTTCCTCATTTGTCTAGAGGAAAACAGTTTTTAGTACTTAATAAATAAGCACCTATCCAGGCATGTCTAAGGGTCAGCTCCTGGTGTTTTCTCCTGTCTAACTGAGGAATCTGGGCATCTTGGGGCAGTGCAGCAATTGCCTCATGTACAAAGACAACCCTCTCCTCCTACCACCCAATACTATAACCTGTGAGAGATGTACTTACATAGCCAAACTGGAAGCAAAGCTCTCTTCACCCAAGACTGGACTAGACAGTCAAGAGGAGAAGGTAAACACTTGCACCACACTGCACTCATCACATAGTCCCTCAAAACCTACACCACCAAAACACACACATAGAAACACAAAACACACACCTACATTCACGGAGGCTCTAAAATAAAATCTACCCAAGCAACAGGGACCTCCAAAGCAGAAATGCAAGCAACCTCCACCCCCAACATAATCCAAATGACGCATAGCCCACAAACTCAGTGTGCCACTCAACTACAGCCCATAAGGCATAACAACATACCTGACACTCTAGTCATAGGTGACTCTATAGTCAGGCACACTGATGTTCCACTCACCAGGCTAAACAAGGAGAAAGTTACTGTCATCTGCCTGTCAGGTGCCAGGATCCGCCACATAACGCATGTACTCAGGTTACTCCACAACAAGTACAACTATGACTTTGTCATTGTCCATGTTGGTGTGAATGAACTGAGACGTACCTCCCTGGACTACATGAAAAGAGACATGGAGGAGCTTTCTGATCTTGTAGCCCAGGCTGGTATGACCCTAGCCCTGAGTAGCATCCTGCCATCACCCAGAATGATACCACAGTACAAGGACAAAATGATTGACTTCAACAATTGGCTAAGCTTCTGGTGTCATTTTAAGGGGATCCACTATCTGTCTGCCTGGGATGACATGATCGACAAACCACGATGCTTTGCCAGAGATGGCCTGCACCTGTCGCCCTTGGAATTCTGGATCTGGCTAAGGCTCTTGCCACCCTTTTTTTAGGGAAGATTCAAATGACAAATTCACCACTGTAACAGGTACAAGCAAGCAAAATCTGAGGGTAATGCTACGTAATGCTAGAAGCCTAAACCTCAAAATGCACTCACTCGAGGCACTCCTTAAAATGGAGAACATGGACATCTGTGCAGTGACAGAGACCTGGTTCAAGGCTCCAGAGAGCATCCCTGCATTACCAGGCTATAATTCATACCACACCTTTCGGCCACTTAACCTGGACCAAAGCACTAAAGGCGGAGGTGTGCCCATATTCATTAAGGATATCCACACCTCCAGGCTAGTTGCTCAGCATAATGCATCTGAGATTATCCAAGTGCAACTAACTCTGGGCAAGACTGCAATGCAAACTGTAGCTTACTACAGATCCCCCACCATGACCCAGGATTCCCACTCCTCATTTCTTGATACACTGGAAAATATTAGGGTACAACCTAACACCCTAATAATGGGCGATTTCAACTACCCCACCATTAAGTGGGAAAACTACTCATGTACAAACTCCTGTGCTCAACATTTTCTGGAATACATAAATTCCAATGCCTTGGATCAACTTATCCACACCCCCACCAGGGGCAGCAATATCCTAGACCTGGCCATTACCAACATGGGCAACCAGTATTCCACACCAGAGGTCAATTTCTTGTTGGTCAGATCTGACTACAAGCAAATCACCCTAGACATCCACATCCTACTCCCACCCCCCCACCCCCATTAGGGAAACCACTGTAAAAAATTTCTCCAAAGCCAACTTCACGCTTCTTAAGACAGAAGTGGCAAACTTCACGACACCCATGCTGATGGACAATAGAGATACGACTTTTGAATCCTATACAATTGAACTTTATAAGTGCTTACATGAGTGCATGGATCGTGCAATCCCTAACAGAACCAAGATGCTATCCTCCAAAAAAAGGAAGCCAGTCTGGTGATCCCCTGCTATAAACAAACTCTACAACAGAAGAAAGAAACTGTTGCAAAAAAGAGTAAAATCCCATGATTGCAGGAACTCCGTGGTCAGCCTCAGTAAGAAGCTGAGATCCCTCATAAAATCCTCCAAAGCTTGCTACAAAAACAAAATTGCCACTGATGCTAAAGACAGCCACAAAGCATTCTATAGCTATGTCAAGAATCTCATTGGCAACACTCAGATCTGTTCTGAGTTACAGCACAATGGCACTAAATATACAGAACCAACTGATATTGCCAGCATCCTGGCAGATAGGTTCAGTGCCAACTTTACCCCTCTCTTATCCCCTAAAGGTCCCATCTCTATACTGGAAGAATGCAAAGTACCTGTAATCACAGCTGCACAGGTAAAAAACACACTATCCAAAGCCAAGAACACAGCATCCATGGAACCTGACGACATCCCAGGCTGTGTTCTACATGAACTACAGAACGAACTGGTACCCCACCTAAGTACCATGTTCCATCATAGCCTCACCTCAGGCTTTGTGCCCACTGAATGGCACACAGCAACGGTTATCCAACTCCACAAAGTGGGAGGCACCACAGACCCCGGGAAATAATGCCCCATTAGTCTGATGAGCCTGGTCTACAGGGCTATGGAGCATATCATTATGGAACTTATAAATAATGACATTGGTAATCTCCAAACTTTGGACCCTACCCAGTTCGGGTTTGTAAAAGGCAGATCATGTCTCCTAAACCTGATAGACTTCTTTGAAGTGGTCAACAAACCGTAAATGAGGGTAAGGTGGTTCACACAGCCAATCTAGATCTCGCCAAGGCTTTTGACACCATCCCCCACTCTGGAATTATAGACAAACTCACTAAACTAGGTATAAATCCCTATGTCACAAGATAGTTTGCCAACTGGCTCACTAACAGAACCCACACTATGAAAGTAGCAGACTCTAAATCCAACTTCAGACCAGTGACAAGAGGAGTACCACAGGGTTCACTCCTAGGTCCTCTCCTGTTTGGTATCTACTTCTCTGAATTACACGCTAACACAGAAGGTCTTTGGCTAACAAAGTTTGCAGATGACTGCAAACTAGGAGCCATAATCAAAACTCCTAACGATGTGGACATTCTACAAAAGGGCCTCACTGAGACAGATACCTGATGTCAAAGCCATGGCCTCAAGCTCAATGCCAAAAAGTGCATTGTCATCCCTTTTGGTAAAAACTCTGTACCCATGAACTACCACATAGGTGATAGTCTACTTAACACCGAAAGTCTGATAAGAGACCTTGGGACACAGGTGGACAGTAGTCTTTCATTTGATAATCACATTGCCACAGTAGTCAGGAAATCATTCTCCATGGCACACCTCATCACAAAAGGTTTCTCATTCAGGAAAAAAGAGGTAATTGTTCCCCTCTACTCATCACTCATTAGACCCATTATAGAGTACAATGCCCCTTTTGGTATGTACCTCACAAGACAGCTACAACAACTGGAAAGACCACAGAAATACCTCACAAAGAGGATTACCAGCCTCAAACAGATGCCCTACACAGACCGTCTCAAAAAACTCCAGCTTTACTCTATCGCATATCACCTACTCAGAGGCAATCTCTGCCTAACATACAAAGCTATGTCAAACCCAAAGCTGTTGGACATGCTCCACTTACAAAAATCCCAGTCCCTCCGAACTACAAGCTTTATGGACCTAAACCTTGTCACCACAATAAACAGAACATGCTGGAGGGATAGATTCCTGTCCCAGAGACTTCCCATACTCTGGAACAAACTACCTATCTATATCAAACAAAGCACCTCATTAGCACTCTTCAAGAAAAATCTTGATGATTGGATGGGAGATAGGAAATTCACCCCGGGGATCACTTCTTTGGCTCTGCTTGACAGAGGCACAGGAAAATAACTTTCTTGGGTGGCAAAAGCCAGGGTATCATTTGACTGGGCTTATATAGGCCCTAGGCCAATAGCCTAGTACCTACCTATGAACCTATGATTGACCTACATTTCATTTTCTGACTTCTTACCCTTCAGAACTAACATCCCACTGCCTGACCTGTTGTAGTCTGTCTTTGTAAGTCTGGAGGGGGGCTGTTCTCCATAGCCATCACTCAGAGGCCTTAGCACAGCCTTTGTTTGTGTTTGTCTATGCCTGCCCTGCTGGCTGAAACTATTGTTGGGTATGTGAGCCTCCCTGACTGGCACATGTGTGTGTCCTATGGACACACATGTGGCCCAGCACATTTCCTACAGTGAGTTTTGTTACCTTGTCTAGTACTGGCTACTATGGCGACAACAGTATTTGTTACAGATCTCATGCTGCCACTATAGGTGTCTACTATCTGCTGGCATCCCATTCAGCCACCCGATTCCCTTGCATGCTCACATCTATACCATAGATACAAGTAACAACACATACTACTCTGGCAATTGCTAGGGAGAGTGACTTACCTCGTGGTCGTGCCAGTATTGAGGATGGTACTGGAGGGCTGACATTGTCATATGCACATAGTACACTCCCTATACATGGTTAAGCACAGGTAGTGTCATGTTTGGCATCCCTTTTACTGTATGTGCAAATCAGAGAGAGGTGTCATTCCCTGGGTTCCTACTGTGTCAGTGTATGTGCTATGCGTTGCCTCTTTGCCACAGCCTGGGCATATTGGGCATGCCTCCTTCTGCCTACTGGGGCAGGCTCAATTTCTCCTCCTCTGAGTCACTCTGTGCTTTTGTAGGCCTTGGCAATGGTGGAGGGCTGTGTGGCCCTGCCCTGTGCTGTTCTTGCTGCAGCTGTTTCCGCAGGATCATATTGTGTATCATGGCACATATGATGACAATTTGGGAACATGTAGCTGGTGAGTACTGCAAGGCTCCACCGGATGTGTCCATACATCGGAACCATGACTTGAACATCCCAAACACATGCTCTGTTATAATTCTGGTCTGTGCGTGTGCCTCATTATGGAGTTCTTGTTTGGGTGTGTGTGCATTTCTGACTGGTGTCATTAGCCAAGGCTCCAGTGCATAACCAGCATCCCCCACTAGGTGGCTGTAAGGGATGTCCCCATTGGCAAATCTCTGGTACAACTGCATCAGATGCCAGATGTGGGAGTCGTGATAGCTTCCAGGGCAGCCAGCACACACATTATAATGCCCTGGTCATCGCACATGACCTGGCAGTTGATGATGGGGAAGCCCTTGCGGTTGATGTTGACCCTACCCTGCCCACCAGGTGGTGCTTTGATACATATGTGCAGTCTATAGCACCCACTACCTCAGGGTATTCTGCTATTTGGTGGAAGAGATGCATATTGCTGATCAATGCCTCACAGCTGTTGTGGAAATATACGTGCTCACTGGCATGTGCTGACATGGCATCCAGGAACTGGTGGAGTACCCTGGATGCTGATGCCTATGAGATCTCCATCATATCCTCAGTTGGCCTTTGGAAGGTACCTGTGGCTAGTATTCTTAGGCCTACACATACTTTGGTATCCACTGGGATGGGTTCCCTTCTGTTGGTTCTGTGTGTGAGGTGTGGCTGGCACAGCTCATCAATTTGCTGTAGGAGGTCCCTGTCCACCCTATAGTGCTCCACTCTCTCCAGCTCATGTAGCCCCTGGTAGGTTACCCTTGGTCTGTACACTCTTCTCCTTCTCCTCACTGTGGGTTGGTCATCAGCATTCTTATTCTCACCACCCTCAGTCTTTTCCACATGTTGATTTATGATAGCTGCTGAACCACTATCATTTTGTTGCTTTTGTTTGGTAACATTTCCCCACTTGTGTACACCAGTGGTGTAGGGTTTTTGGGAAAAAAACAGAGGGAAGGGTGTTTGCATAGTTTATAGTGGTGTGCTGGGCTAGGCTGGGCTGGGCTGCTGCCTCTGTAATTGGCTGATACTGAGACATTTCACCTGCCAGCTATGCTAGTTCTCCTCGATTACCTTCCTACTGCTGTTTTCCCTTCCCATTGATTTCCTATTTAAGTCCAGTGGTGCTCCATGCAATCCCAGTGCTCAGATGTGCATGGAGCTGCTATTTCCTGGTTTACTTTGTTTTTTCCTTTAAAACATGGTGTGCGGCAGGCATACCCGTTTAGGCAATGTAAAGAATGCTAGGCAGTCTCAGACACATGCTCCCTTCCTTAGCTCTGCTAAAGTAAGGGCAAACCCGAGCCACAGGGCTCCAATAAGCTTACAGTATGCCTGACACACACCCCTATGATGTCAGCTAGCTCTTAGGCTTACACCATGGTCTTCCTGCACCAACACAGTTGCGTGTAGGCTAGCCATGAGGGGGATCTAGGATTCAGTATCATTCCCCTCATTTGCATAGAATTGCCTGCTAATGCCTAGTTGCAAGTCCCACATTGAGCCGTCCCCCTAAGCAACCACTATTCACTGGCCATGTTGTTTTCTGCCTACCATTGAATATAATGGCAAAATTGTGATTTTGGATAGAATGCTTACTTCAATTTTTTTTTTATTTTCAGCCCGATCCCATTTTGCGCACTGCTGCCCTACGCTTAAACAGTCGAAATCGGCTAAAAAAAAAAGTTTTTTTTTTTTTTTTTATTTTTACAACTGTTTCCCATGCCAATGGCCATATAGTTGGCCATTTGCATCATTCCCACATTATATACACCCTTTATTTGGAGCTGTCATGGCTCCATTTTGTAGTTTGCAGAAATGTACTCGGTTTCTAACCGAGTACATTTCTTCAGATTACACTAGTCCTGCATGGCTGGCTGCCAGCTTCCTGGTTCGCAAATTCACCTCATTTGCATGGTTTTCACCTGCAAATGGGGAAATTTGCATACAGGAGCTGTGTCCGTCAGGTCAGGAATAGTGCAGGAGCACTCATGCACATCCCAGGAGCTTATTCCTGGATCGGATGGTGGCTATATTGCCTCCAGCAGCTCCTGCACTATTCCTGCACGCTGTGCCAAGCTTGCTGAATCTTTGGGAATATCTGCCAAGAATATGATCCCACATGAAAAAAGTATTTAAAATGTGTTAAAATTTATAATTCCTGTCTGAAATATAAAACAAGTAGCAGAGAAAGAGTCTACTTCAAAACATCTAAAATCCATAACATCTAATTTCATAACATTGAGACCAGAACATCTAAAACCCATAACATCGAATTTCGTAACATTGAAAATGTGCATTAGAACATCAAAGACTACAAATTACAAGAAAATAACATCCCCTCCACATATAGTGACACCAAA